>NW_002987817.1:59647-144536 GCF_000006295.1 Pediculus humanus corporis
AATAAACCCGAATTCTGAATATTAAAAATAATAATAATAATGATAAAAATAATGATGACGACGACGACAACGACCGCGTCGATGGCAGTAGTACTAATAATAATAATAATAATAATAATAATAATAATAATAATAATAATAATAATAATAATAATAATAATAATAATAATAATAATAATAATAATAATAATAATAATAATAATAATAATAATAATAATAATAATAATAATAATAATAATAATAATAATAATAATAATAATAATAATAATAATAATAATAATAATAATAATAATAATAATAATAATAATAATAATAATAATAATAATAATAATAATAATAATAATAATAATAATAATAATAATAATAATAATAATAATAATAATAATAATAATAATAATAATAATAATAATAATAATAATAATAATAATAATAATAATAATAATAATAATAATAATAATAATAATAATAATAATAATAATAATAATAATAATAATAATAATAATAATAATAATAATAATAATAATAATAATAATAATAATAATAATAATAATAATAATAATAATAATAATAATAATAATAATAATAATAATAATAATAATAATAATAATAATAATAATAATAATAATAATAATAATAATAATAATAATAATAATAATAATAATAATAATAATAATAATAATAATAATAATAATAATAATAATAATAATAATAATAATAATAATAATAATAATAATAATAATAATAATAATAATAATAATAATAATAATAATAATAATAATAATAATAATAATAATAATAATAATAATAATAATAATAATAATAAAGCCAACGGCCATAGCGTGCTGGTCACACCGGTTCCCGTACGATCACCGAAGTTAAGCAGCATCGGGCGTGGTGCAAACTTGGATGGGTGACCGTTTGAGAACGCCACGTGCTGTTGGCTTAAAAAAGAGCAAAAAAATGAGAACAAGACAAAGTAAGAACCAAAAACAAAATCTTGTTCTACTGTCGACCTGAGGCAGCTCGACGAGAACGTGAATTTCACTGCTTCTGACCCTGGCCACTCCAAAGATGTTAGTCACCGGAGCCCAGTTCAGGAGACAAATCGTTCCCATCGAAAAAGACGGACTCAGGAAGACCTTCAAGAATTGATGTGGTGCTATCTTATAATAAGTGGCACCACCGAAATTCGAGTATTTGTCCCTAAGGAATCGGGTAGAAACCTCGGATAAATACTTAAAAACTCCGACAAGTAGCCTTGTCGTGTTTAATGGTGGATAATAATAATAATAATAATAATATTGGAATACGCGTTATAAACAAATAAAAAAAAACATGTTCCTCGAGGGGGTTAATGGGTTTTTGACAACAACACACACACACACACACACACATATGAGAGAGAGAGAGAGAAAGAAGATTTTAATTTGTTATTAAATTTATAATTAAAAAAAAAGAAAAACACCATCGAGTACTTTTTAAAGTTAGGTTATTGTTTGTAGAAGTCGGTTTTTTTTTTAAAAATTTATTTCATTTGAAAAAAAAAAGAGAAAAACGTGTTTCGTTTGAATAATAATAAGTTATTATTTGATAACCCGAGTTTATATTAAAGATGTGTAATTTTTTTTGTAAATGAGTTAATTTAAAAGAAAAGTTTTTCGTGTTCGCGTTTGATTATGGCGATAAAGTGGAGAGAGAGAGAGAGAAACAAATGCAAATTTTTAGTATTTAACGTTTTTTAAAACGAACGGATTTTGTTTTTTAGGTTTAAGGTTTTAAAAAAAAAAAAATTTTGTTTTATAATGATGATAAGGTTTTACGTTGTGTTTGTTTCACCTTAACGGCGCTATAGTTTTTTTTTTGCAAATAAATTAATGATTTACGTAGTAGTAGAAAGAAAAAAAGAAAATAGTTATTATTATTATTATTATTATTCGTAGAAACCTGTAATTTGTAATAAAAAAAAATTGGTTTTAGTGGCAGGTTTGATGTAGAAAAAAAAAAATTTAAGGAAGGATTCTCACATAGTAATTATATATATATACTCTTTCTTTCTATTCCCACGTTATTTTTATAAATAGTTTTTTTTTTTTTTTGTGTGTGTACACAAAATTTTTATTTATATTTATATATTTGGGTCTTTTATTATTATTATTATTATTATTGATGTTTATAATATTTTACGCGTTGAAGCTTTTCTTTTTTTTGGGGGGGAAGGGGAGGGGGGGCTCAAACGTCGGATTTTTCGCGAATAAATAAATTATTTTATTATTAATGATACATGCAGCAGCAAAATGATTGCGTTAAAATTTTTAAGAGATTTTAAATGTATCCGTGACGTCATAAATATTATTATTATTATCTTTTTATCGTGATAATTTGTTCTCTTATACAATCGTAGTAAATACATCGCATTATGGAAGAGAGAGAGAGAAAAATTTTAATTTTTAGTTTCGAAAAAGAAAAAGAAAACCGAGTTAAAGTAGTAATAATAATAATGATATCGTGATAAAAAAAAAAAAATAATAATAATAATAATCTACTGCGTTATCAAAAAATTAGTCATACGCGAAATTAGTCGTCTGCATCGACGACGATTAAAAATAATTTGAAAAACTAAAACTAAAACTAAAACTAATATTAAATTTTTATTTATATATATATAGCATATCATTAGTGTTCGTTTTCTCTGTTTTTTTTTTTTTTTTTTTTTTTTTTTTGTACTAGAAATTTCGATGAACGATTTTTTTTTTCGTACCTGATTTCTCGGGAATATTTATTAGGGAGAGATTATCCTGCTTTTTTTTTTATTCTTAAAATTTATGGGGAAGCAAATTTTAAAATTAATTCGAGATTTTCCTTGTTACCCGAGAGCGAAAAAAAATGACGGGGAAAAATTTTTCTTTTTTGGTTTCGAATGTTTTGGTTTCCATAAAGTAATATAATATTTTCATAAAATAATTTTGACAATTTTTCGTATTAATCAATTCCATTTGTTATTAATTAAAAAATTTAGTTGCGATCGTATTTACCCTTACACGGGGGATTGCGTGTGAAAAGTTTTAACGTTAGAAAACGTCATTGTTATTATTATTATTATCGATCATTACCCCCCCACCCCCACTCCCGAGGGGATTAAAATCTCGCGATTGCGAAAAGCGAAGGTTTATGCGTACGAATTTTTCGCCTTAGAAAAACTAATTATGCTTTTTCTGTTGAAAAGAAAATTTTTATTTTTTTTTTTTAATAATTTGAGGAGGTGGAGGGAGGAGAAGGGGGGGGGGCTAATTCACATTGGAAACATATAAAAAATAGTTTAGTGATGGATGAACAAAAAAAATTTTCATTACTTTCTTTTTTTTTTAAAATTATATATTATATATAAATGTTTTTTCGTGTGTAGAAATATACAAACAAACAAACAAACAAACACGATCGTTATTTATTTTATTTTCACTCAACCAAATGTAAAAAAAAATTTTTTTTTTTTTTTTCTGCATCGTCCGTCCCGACACACATGCGTGCGTGACTTTTAATAATTTAAAATAAAAAAAAAAGAAAAAATTGTATTAATTAAATTTTCATGGGTAAAAAGTGTGAAGGAGGAGTAAAATAATAATCAGTCACACTAGATTTAAAACGAAAAAAAGTAGAAAGGAAATCTAGTTGTGAAATTTTTTAGAAAATGTTTGTGCGTGTGTGTGTGGTAGTGGTAATAAGAACTAACTAATTTTTTGGTCTATAAGGCATAACATAAATTTCAGTTTTTATAAAATAAAAGAAAAAAATGATGGCGAACTAATAACTATTACAAAAAAGAAAAGAAAAGAAAAGAAAAGAAAAGAAACAAACACACGCGCACACGTTAGTTAGTATTTTTAAATTCTGGTAGGGGGCGGGGGCCACGACGAAAACAAACAAAACAATAACAAAACCATAATCTTAAACCACGTTATAAAGAAAGAAAACGTTAGTGCCACGATTTAATTTTGTTACGACGATTTTTTTAGTTTTTTTGGTTCTGTTTTAGGTTTAACAAAAAATTGTGGGCTTAAAATTCGGGGAGGTAGGGGGAGTGGGGGGAGTGGGGAGCATTTATTGAATTTGACATTACCTCAAAGTAGCTAACCAACTATTTAAACATCGTCGTTTTCTATCTACCTGATGTTGTTTAAAAAAAAAAAAAAAAAAAGGAAACGGGAGGTTGACATTTAGGTCGCTTTTATATGAGTCAAACAAAAAAAAAAAAAAAAGGTACAAAAAAAAAGGAAAAAGAAAGAAAGAAAGAGAGAAAAAACGGGTATCCTTTTGATGAGTACTGGTACCCGGTGCCGGAGGGTACGATTTTATTGTTGTGTTTAAGACCATCTAGCAGACAGGTTTTTATGCCTATTTTCGTTGATTCAACAAACAAACGGCTCAAGGCTCGGCGACTTTTTTTTTTTTTTTTTTTTTAATTTATTTATTTAGTCAGATAAAAAAAAAAAATATGCATCGTCTGCTTCGAATTCTCAGCTTATTCGCATCTTTTTTCCTTTTACTCGACGTCGCGTTCGAAATCTTAACTAAAAAAAAAAAAAAAAAAAAAAAAATTAAAAATTCCTTATTTGTTTTTATTTGTCGATTTAAGGTCAATAACTCGAGTAATCAATTTCAATTTCAATTTCAATTTTTTTTTTTCATATGTATAAACATTTATTAGAATTGCGGTATTATTATTATTATTATTATTATTATTATTATTCGTTTTTTTTTTCTTTTTGGAAAAAGTCGGGGGTTCGGGTTTGTTTGTTTGTTTGTTTGTTTGTTTGTTTTTAACTTTAACAACAAGCCCGGTTATTAAATAATTTTTTTTTTAACGGTTTGCGTTTTTTTTTTTTATTTTAAATTTCATGTTTTTGAAAAAAAAAAAAAAAAGGGCCACGTTTGTAAAAAAAAAATTTTACTGTCGAAGGAAAAGGAATAAAAATAATTTGTTAAACATTTTCGTGTATTTATGTGGTTTCGTTTGTAAATTTAGTCTGTTGTTGGTTGTTTGGTTGTTTGGTTGTTGTTGTTGTTGCCTTTCACTGATCGATTCCATAGATTTCTTCATGTTTTTTTTTTAGGTAATCGCGAAATCATCTGACGTGTAATTTTTTGTTTTTAAATCGTACGGAAGGCAAAGTTCGATATGACAATCGATCGTATCGTTTAATGTTTTTTTTTTCGGGGCCCCCCTTTTTTTTTTTTTAAATTTAATTATTATTATTATTACGGTACGCTACCGACTCGCTACATACTAATTTGACCCCGACGAAAAACACAAAAAAAATTTTTTTAAAGGAAATGAAAAAGTTTCGCGTTATGAAAATCTGATTAACGACGGCCCCCTCAAATATTATACGTAATTATTATTATTATTATTATTATTATTATTATTATTATTATTATTATTATTATTATATCAATTTTGTTATCAAAGATGGACGGATATTAAAACTTATTATCGATTTTAAAAAAAACGAAATTTATTTGAAATAAGAAAACGATTGGGTAATTTAAAAAAAAAAAAATTGCAATAATAATAATAATAATATTCTTTTACGGTTCGCGTCATTCATTTTTATAAAATTTTAAAAATAAATAAACTGCGAGTTTATTTATAACAATAATAATAATAATAATAATTGCAAAAAAAATATAACAAAAGAAAGAAAAATTTCGTAAATTTTTATTTAGAAACGTTCGCGACCACACATCCGCCATCATTGATTTTTTCTTTTTTTTTTTTTTTTGTTTTTATACGTTGGCAACAAAAATGTAAAGAAGACGGGTATGTTTCGTCCGGTAGAAAATAAATTATTGCAATAGAGAAATTATTATTATTATTTTGCGGTCAATGAATTCATGAAAGTGGAGAGAGAGAGAGAGAGAGAGAGAGAGAGAGAGAGAGAAGTTTAACAATTTCGAGCTTGACTACAGACTGTACGGGGGGATATTATTATATTATTATTATTATCGTACCTGAAAAAATTTTGTTTCGCACAATTGAATATTTGGGCCGTTTCGCTATAGAAAAATAGAAAAAAATTGCAACCCCCCCCTCATTTTTTTTTGAAATTATTTGAACTTTTGAAATTTACTTAATGTGTAGACTAAACTCTATTACGTCATTTTTTTAAATAATAAAAACAAAAAAAAAATTATTTATAGTTTAAATAAATAAATAAATAAAATCAACAACGACTACTACTACTACCCTTTTGAATGTTTTTTTTTTTTTTTGATTACGTCATAAATATATATATTGCGTAGGTGATTGAGTGAGAGAGTATTCATAAGTTGGCATTTCTGACAATGCAATACGGGGAGGTCTCCTTCCACGTTAATACTTGAACCACTTTAAAGTTTACAATTAATTATTTTTGTCCTTGTTTACCTTTGCCTATTTTTTTTTTTTTTAGTGATAAAACCGATAAAATTTGTTTGTTTGTGTTAGCTTTATTGTTTTTTTTTATATAAAGTACGCCATTTTGTTGTTAATCAACGGAAATTCTAATTAAAAAGAAAATTTCCCGGAGAAAATTTTCCTGGAAAAGTTTTCATTTGTTTGTTTGTATTTCAAAAAAAAAAAAAAATTTCAAATATGGATCGAAAACTTAAAAAAAAAATAACAATGAAAAATTATTTAATATTTTTATACATATATATATATATATATATATATATATATATATATATATATATATATATATATATATATATACTCGATTTGACGAAAACAGGTTTTGTTAAACGTACCTGTTTTTGAACCTGAAAATGCATTCGCTTACGAGACCTATTTAATTCAAAATCTTTCGAATCGAATCGTTTTCTATATTGCTTTGTAATTATAAACTTCCTTCCTTTCTTTCTTTTTATTTATTTTTTTTTTTGGGGGTGGGAGGAGGAAGGGGGAGGGTAGGGGATTTTCTTACAAGATGATTTTTTCCTTTAATCGTTTCCATCTTTTCTCTCTCTCTCTCTCTCTCTCTCTCTCTCTCTCTCTCTCTCTCTCTCTCTAAAGAAAGACTCATAATAATAACACGTAGTAGTTGGAAACGTAATGTTGCGGTTATTAAAAACGACTAAATTGAATATTAGTTCTACAATTATTATTATTATTAGTTTTTATTCGTATTTCTAAAGTTTTTGCAAAACGGGGAGGGGATGGGAGGGGAAGGGGGGGAGTTTGTGTGAGAAATGGAACAGATTATTATCGTCGTAGTTTTTAAAAGTAGAATTCTAATTGCATTCATGCAAAAAAACAAAAAATAACCCGATGAGTCAGATTTTTGAATAAATAATAATGATAATAATGGAAGGAAAAAGGTCATTTGCAAATGGACTCAAAGGTATCGTTCACCAACCTTTGTTTCTCTTAGAGATTGTTTTAAAAATTATCGTCGTATATATTTATAAACTGATAACAAAGAAATAATTTAAAATTATAATTTTTTTTTTTTTGTTTTTTCGTAATTAACTAAAAATTTTTTTTTTTTCTTTCTAAAATCGATTTTATAGTACTCGGAAAAGTTGGAAAGTTTTCTTTTTCTTTTGGGTTGGGTGTATGTAATAATGATAATGATGATGATGATTTTTATTATTAAATAATTGTATCTTTTCCTACTGGTACACATATATATATATATATAATAATAATTAAAAACCGATGTAATCGACCTTTAACCGGGTAATCCCGGGTAAAATATCGACCTTTTCCGGTTCGAAAGTTGATTTTTTTTTTTTTTTAAATGGCGTCTTTTTTTAAAAAGAATTTTATTGTATAATTGGTATTTGGTACGTGTTTGTTGTTGTTGTTGTTTGGAATTTTTCAAAAGGGGTTTTTAACAAAAATAGATTTATGTTTAATTAATGGCGACGGGGAATAAATTCATAAATAACAAAAAAAAAAGAAATATAAAAACGTTTTATTTTTGTCGTAATTTTAAAAATAAATCGATCAAATTTATTAACCGATTACGAGGAGGGAGGGGAGGGAGGGAGGGAGGGAGGAGGACCTCATTAAAATAAATTCTAAAATGTGTGTGATTGATGTGTTTGTGACACGAGTTAGGAAAAATAATTTTTTTTTTTTTTAAATGTTGGTAGACTTTTAAAAAGATTTGTGAATATGAAAATAATTAAATGGGGGGGGGGTGGGGGCGACGTGGTTATAGACAAATCGGAAGTTGACAACAACATTAGAAAGAAACAATTAAAACGAGGAGGAGTCATCCGAGTGTAAAAAAAAGTGGTAAAGGCCAAAGAGAGAGAGAGAGAGAGAGATGTAAAAAAAAAACGAGATGACGAACGAGGTCATTGCACAACCTTTCGAATGATGCAAGGTCCAATAAAAGATATTAAGAGTATTAAATCTTTGCACGCAATAAAAAAGGCACCGCCTATGTATTTACTAAAAAGGTTCACCATTTTCCTTGGTCAAATATCGAACTATTAATTACACGCATGGGTACTTGTAATTGTTTTTTAATACAACTTCCGGTAAAATAGGAAGAAGGGAGAGAGAAAACGAGAGAGAGAGAGAGAGATAACGTATTCATATATATATATTTAGGTAAAAAGTTGTTCCGCGAGTGGTGGAACCTGGTTTTTTAGGCTCTTCACACGAATGAACACCACTCACCACCCAACGTTTTTATGAAATCATTCACGAGACAGACTTTTCATAACCTCTTTTGAAACATTTCTATGTAACACGCAGAGTTTTAATAAAAAATTTTTATTTATCGATAAAATTCATTTACCGAAACAAACAAACAAAGGAAAGAAAGGATAAAATAATTTGATCCAGGACAATAATTTTTTTCACGATAAATTGTTCAGCCGTGTCTAAATATGACAAAGAAAAGAATAAGATTATAAGGAGAAAAAAAAAAAAAATGTTTAATGCGATGATAAAGATCAATTTTTTTTTTTTTTTTTGTTGGTTCTCCAAACCTTTAATTTATTTTAGGCGAATAGAAAAAAAAAAAATTCTTACAAAGAATGAGATATTCTCAGGTTTTTTTCTCCCACACCTGAAATCAGTTAATAATTTAATAATAATTTCATCTATCATCTTACATCCATCCCCTAACTAAAAAATTCCTTTGTTCTCATATTAATGTTTAACACAACAACAACCAACAACAAGTTTCACGTTTGTGTATTAAGTAATAATTTATTTATTTATTTATTTATTTTTACATAAATTTTTTTATTCGATTTGAAATAATTAATATTTCCCCCGCCCCCTTCCCCCCACTTTATTAAATTTTATCGAGAATTAAAAAAAAAAAAAACGTTTAAACTTGTATATAACAAAAAAGATGGCGTTTGAGACGTAACATTTTTTTTTTTTTTTTTGAATCGTCTGGAGTGATATGATGATGCCACACGGTCGGTTGTCTCTCTCTCTCTCTCGTCCCCCCACTTTACGGTATGCCAACATCTTTTGTTTATTTGTTTTTTTTTTTTTTTCAATTTGGAAGTATGCTGCGGTGAAGAATGGGGGGGAAAAATAGAAATATGAAAAATGGAATTTTTTTGAGTTTGAAAAAATTTTTTAAACACATGCAAACGACGGTTATTTTAAACAGTCACAAAACTTTTTCTGGGGGGAGCGGGAGAATAAAAAAATTTTTTTTTTTTCACTCCGAAATGTTGGTAACACTTATTAATTAAAATTTTATAATAAAATTATTTACCTTAAATTAAAATTCATTGAGAACGTGAATATACCTGAAAGGAAAAAAATCCATTAAGAAAATATCTGTTGATTTTATTAAGAGTAAAAGATGATAATAATAATGATGATGATGATAATGTTATACACACACCTTGTGTCGAAATTAAGTTTGGGGAGAATGAAAATAAAAGGTTTATTTTCTGAGGCAACCGTCAGGTTTTTTTTTTTTTTTAGGTTTTTGTGGTTTTTCACGTGTGTTTAGTATATATTTAGCCACATGTTGATTATTTCTCATGATTTTCAACGTTTTTTTTTTGGAGGGGGGGGGGTTGGTGGTGGGAGGGAGAGAGACGAAGTAGATGGGGCAGGAGGAGGGGGGGAGGGGGAAGTGAATTTTTTTACAAGTAAAAGTGAAAGTTTCAGAGCTTTTTTATTTTCTTAGAGAGAGAGAGAGAGATAAAAAGTGTAATCAGATTACGTAATAATAATAATGCAATTCTTATTAATTCCACTTTTCTTTTTCTGAATAATTTTCTCGCTGGAAATGACTCGTAAAAAAAAATATTTTTAATCATTTCCTGTCGGTGTCCAACTTTTTTTTTTTTTTTTTTTTTTTTTAAATATACCTTCCTCTTATGATTCGACCATAAAAAAATCTTAATCGGATTTTTTTTTTATAAAAACCCGCAAAGCCGGTCATTAAATGTCAGGGTTACGCAGTGTCGCCATTTTTTTTTTTTTTAATATTATTATTATTATTATTATTATTATTAAACTTAGTTATCTGTAAATTATATTTAACGTAAAAAAAAAAAAAAAAATTAACCTTGAAATTTTTTCGTGTTTTTGTCCTCTTGGGAGGAGGGAAAAAAGAAAAAATTAAGAAGAGTAATAAAATAATTAAATTATTTTAAAACAATAAATTCAAAAAAAAAAGAAAATGGCGGATTTTTGTTTTTATATCGATAAATTGACGTGTCATTAATTTTAACTGAAAGTTTGAAAAAACGTGGAATTAGGAAAAGTTTTTAAATATTATAACACACGCTGATTAAATCAACCATTGTTTTCTTTTTTTAAATAATAATAATAATAATAATAATAGAAGAAAGAAAGAAAGAAAGAGTTGTTTGTAAAAAAAAAAATATAAAAATAGATTTTTTTTTTTTTTTTAATTTAGAATGAGTTCACTTTTCCTTTCGTTTACAAAAAAAAGAAAAAACCTGATTTGAAAAAGACGAGACAAACTAATAATTTATCCTCTTTTCGTTTTTAATAGATTTACACGCGCGGCTATAAATAAATATACGAAAAAAAAAAAAATAATAATAAAAGATGCGGTTTTTATTTTAATAAGATTAACATGTGACGGCAACAAGACGAAAATTAAAATAATAATAATAATAAACCTTTTGTCTATAGTTTTTTTTTTTTTCGTCGTTCAATCAATTTTTTTTTTTCTACTGCATCGTGACTCGTAATAAAAAGTTTTAAATAATAGTGTTTAGAAAATCATCGTCGTCTGCTTTTGTATAATTACCAGGTCATTAATTTTTTTTTTTTTTTCAAAAGAAAATTGTTTTTTTTTTTTATTCAAAGGTCTAAAATTATTATGAGCCTGAAAAAAAAAAAAATTAATAGTCGTGCATGATGCAGATGTATTTGATCGGAAAAAAACCCCCCTTCCCCCTCCCCCAAATGTTTTTTTTATTGTTTAAATAAAAAAGTTTTGTAATAGTCGATTGATTGATTGATTGTTTCAAATAGTTTTTACACGATTTCAAGTTTATTATTATTATTATTATTATTTTAAAATTTTATTTTGAAAATATAAAACGTGCGACAAAATTGTTTGTACGTAATAAAATTTTTTATTACATAAATATATATATATATTTTATTATTATTATTATGTAAAAAAATTTTTACAAGGACATATTATACGTTAGTTTATGTGATATTATTAAAATTATTAATTAAATTATTTAAATGCGTGAATGAATTATTTTATGTTTTTGTTTTTTTTTTATTTGAATTTTCTTGTTAAAAAATTGCAATCGTTAACTCTTGTTTTCTTTTTTTTTTTTTTCCAGGTAATAAAAATACAAAATTCGATAATAAAATGGAGTAAAGTGGTTTTTGTTTGATGCACGACCCTCCAGATCAAAGGATGACATCGACATTATCCGGACGTGGAGGTGGCGGTGGTGGTGGTGGTGGTGGATACGTGTCTTCTGGAGCCCCACCTTTGCGTCATTCCGTATCTTTTTCGTGTTTACCAAGAGGAGGAAATCGCGATCGTCCTCATCGTTCACGTACGGCCACACTTCCTTCGGATACGGATTATGGTTTCGTACGAGCTCCTCCAGCCGTTCGACTTTCCGTGAAATACGGTGTCATGTTGGAGGAAGAAACATCCGGAATTGAGTATCGGGTTCCCGTTAAAAAAGAATCGTTTCGAGATAATTTAGTTAAGAAAAGCGTTAGCATATTGAGTCCGACGGCGTGGTGGTCGAACAAACCGCGGAGGACTAGAAACGAAAATATTATTTTGGAAGACGTCGAAGATTCTCCGCAGCAAAGGAAATGGAGGAGTCTCGGTGCTCTTCTCAGATTACCAAGTTCCAGCAACAATGTTCCTCAGGCTCCCTCTCCCCGAGCTCAATCATTTTATTTGCTTGATGATTTCCTTCCGAGACCGACTAACAATCGAAGAGATCACAGCGGAACGACCACAAGTTCATCAGATTCTCTAGAACTTTCATCTCCCCTTCCTCCTCCCGTTCCTCCTCCTCCGCCCCCTCTTAGACTTCTCGGATACAGAGATTGCACTTGCGGACACTGCCGTCAACAAATCAATTCAACCATCGAGGACAGGCTTAATTCTAATAATACGGTAAGTTTTATTATTATTATTATTATTTTTCTTATAATTTCACTACTGAATGACGAAAGTTAAAAATTTCTTTTTAAATGGCGCATTAATGTGTCCGCTGACGTCATAAAGGTTTTTTTAATTTTTACTCTTATTTATACTAAAACGTTTTTTTTCTCACGTTTTTTTTTTTTTTTTTCGTTTAAACATATATGATTAATATTTCTTTCGAACGTAATCTATTTTTAAAAATGTATAGACACGTAAGACTATGGCGTCGTGTGTATCATAATTTGATTTATCATCGATAAAATAATAATAATAAATAACTGTTATATCACAGACAGACATCGATTAACAAATACGATTTTGATTTGAATCTTATTTTATAACTTAAATTTTTTTTTTTTTTTTACCAATTGTATTTAAACAAGCGCAATGAGAGAGAAAGAGAAAGAGAGAGGGAGGGAGAGAGAGAGAAAGAGAGACAAACAAGCTGTTTCTATGTTGTAAAATGACGTAAGAGCAATGACCTGAATCATTCATTGTTTTGTTTTGATACGTGCTGCCATCTATTAATTTTTAAAATCATAAACTGTTTTGCTCGTGTTTTGGATAATAGTAAGTGTAAGCGACGGTAGATGGCATTCCAATTAAGTAAAAAATTCATTTTGTGCACGTTTAATCAATGATACAAAAACAAAGAACTGATAATGATAAGATAGTATGTATATATATTAAAACGTTAACAACTTACCCATTATTATTATTATTATTATTATTCTAAATTAACATGGCGGACAAAATTTAAGAAACGAAACGACATTTTAGAGAAAAGAAAAACAATTTTCTTTTTTTTTTTTTTTTGTATTTCCGCGATGGTGGGTGTTTTTCTCCATTTGCCCTTGTCTTTTGTTAAAAGTTTCTCTCTCTCTCTCTCTCTCTCATCTTTTTAACAGTACATTTTCAATTAACAGTAAATTTTAATAAATTTCCAACAAGTTTTTTTTTTTAGAAAAAAAAAAAATAAAATTTTATTATTAGTTCTATATTAGGCATTATTCCATTAACAGTAAAACGAAATCGTACGCTTTAATAATATTTCTATATAAATTAATAATAATAATAATAATGATAATGATACTTTGAGCTTTTTTTTAAATCGAATTTCGACTCGTTTTTTTTTTAATGCTCGTCGTAACGCCTTTTTCGTAAACTTTTAAAAGTTGTTTTAATTACCCCCTTCCCTCCCGCCTCCTCCTCCTCCTCCTCCCCCCCATTCCCTTCATACCTGCCGCACGACAAACGTTAACGTTCGATATATCAAATCATTTCTCGTTTTCGACATTCTCCCAACAATAATAATAATAATAATTAAATAGACAATGTAAAATTATGATTGATAACATTCTACTTTTCACGGACACGGTGGGGGAGGAGGGGGAAGGGGTTTTACAAGAAAGTCCAAAACGCACGCACATACTCTCTTTAAATATGTTAACGCAAAACTATTTATTATTATTATTATTATTATTAAAAAATTAAATGTTAACAAACAATTAGCGGTCATTATTTTTTTTTAGTAGTAGTAGTAGTAGTTAAAAGCCTCCCTCTTCCCCCCCCCCTACCCCGAAAAAAAATGGCCTTAAACAATTAACCTACAAATAATAATAATAACATATACTTTTCAAAAAGAAAGAAAAAAATTATTTGGGATTTTAAAAGAAAAAACTTTTTTTTAAAATTTTTTTTTTCGCGATTCGTCACACGTAATTAAAACTTTCGAGAATAACCTATTAATAATAATAATAATAATAATAATAATAATAATAATAATAATAATAATAATAATAATAATAATAATAATAATAATAATAACGCGTACACATTTAATATATAATTAAATTCCTTCATATTCTATTTTATTTTCTTATTTATTTATATTTTTGATTAAAGAGTTCATTATTTTCCCGCCGCTCTTTAATAATAATAATAATAATGGTGTACCATCATCATCATCATCATCATCACACACGCGTACCTTTTTTAAAACAAATAATTACCTATTATTATTATTATTAATAGTTTGAGGTGATTAAGTAAAAAAAAAAAAAAAAAAAAAAAAAACTTTTAAGTTTTTTTTTTTTTTCAAGTTCAACAACTTGAATACGTTTGTGAAAATAGAGTTGAAGGACTTTGGGGGGATCGAGGTGCCAAAACCGCGCGCAAATTTTCGTTTTATTATTATTATTATTATCGTCGAATTATCGTTACGTGAATTAGATAAAAAATTGATTTTAGAATTTTTTTTCGTTTCAAGCTCCCCAAGATCGTATCGTAAAACTTTATTTTTTTTTTTTTTTTTTTGTTCGTAAGAGAAGAAAGTTGTCGAAACAAAGAAAAAAAAAAATTTATTACCTTTAAAGAAAGAAAGAAGGAAATTTATGAGATGTTGTAATAATAATAATAATAAAAGAAAATATACGCACACGCACCACGCATTTTAGGCCCCTCGTAAATCCCTTACGGTGTGTGTGTGTGTGTGTGTACCCCCCCCCCCTCACTCTCTCTCGATTTTTATTGATATTTAATTTTTTTAAAATGGTAAAAACGAAAAAATTAACGGTACAAAAAAACCATTTTGAGTAATAAAAATGATGATTGGGTCAAGAGGACCGCGGGGGGCCAGGGGGCGAGGGCGGGGTGGGAATAAACGTGGGTTTCGTTTTATGAAATCAAAGAATTGCGAATAAGAAAAAAAAAAGCGGTTTGGTAAATTACGTTACGTTACCCCTTGCGTTCGTACTTGAGTCTATCATGGCGGACAAAAACATGACGACAATTTATTTTGAAAAGTGTGTGACGGCAAGGAAGTTGTTAAGAAAGAAGATGGCAAAACATTACAAAATAAATCAAAGAAGAAAGAAAGAAAGAAAGAGAGTGTGTGCGTGCGTGCGTGCGTGCGTGCGTGCAAGGATGTAGATTTTTGTTGTTGTTAGGAAAAGAGTTTATTAATGAGTAATCGAGTACCTTAAAACCTACGCAGAAAAAATTTTTTTTTTATTATCGAAACGACCTTAGAAAGAGTAAAGGCCTTTTCTTTATATTATGTGGGATTGTAGTTGGTAGTAACTGTGATTTCGCATCTATATTAACCGTGGGTAGCCCCCGAAGGTTGACTCCTCGAGGACATTCAACGTAATTTTTTTTTTTTTTTTTTTCTTTCCTCATTTACTCTATTAAGAATCCTTCGAGTTTCTTTTTTATTATCATTATTATCATTATTTAAATAAATTATAAGATTAAATCAGCTTTTTTTTATTCTACCTGATTGTATACGTACCTTTTTATATTCGTTTTTTTTTTTTTATATATCTCACGATCTTAAAATTTGCATACCTGAAAATACAAAGCCTAACGTATGTTGTTATTATTATTATTATTTAAATCGTAGCTCAAATGCTTTGTCATCATCGTGAACCTAACCGACGACAAAACCTGTCAATTTTCTAATCCTTTCATATATATATAATATAATTTCGTAATAATGTAGAGATGGATTATACAACGATATGATTGGCTTGACTCCATATTAAAAAATAATAATAATAATAATAATAGAAAATTATCTATGGTCGAACGTTGGTTTAATTATTAACAAATAATTCATTGTGCGTCACAATTAAAGCGTTCGTTCGTTCGTTTTCTATTTTTCCTGTTGTAATAACCAAAAAAATTAGTCGGATTTTAATGCCAATATAAAACGGTTGTTTGTTTGTTTGTTTGTTTGTTCGATTCGAGCAAGGATGCAAATTTTCATTTGCATTTTTATATTATTTTTAAAATTAGTTTTTAATATATAAAAATAAATCTAGGGAATCAGTAGAGAGAGAGTGAGAGAGAGAGAAAATAAATTAACAAAAGATTACAATAAATTTTTGTCTTCTGCTGCTTTTTTTTTTTTTACAATAATTTGATAAGAAAATGTAAGTAAAGAATTAATTTTTTTTTAATATTGAAATTTGTTTGTTGTGTGTTTGTTCGTGTTAATATTATTAATTTTAATTAATGAGAAATTTTACTTTTTATAAACTATTCCATTGAACTTCATCCAATGGTTAATTGAAGGACGCGAAAACCGTTTGGGACACAAACAAACAAACAAGCTAACAAACACGCAATTTAAAAGTACGTTCACCTGATTAATATATAAGCCAACTTTAAAAGCTTTTTTTTTTATTTCGTGACCATTTTTAAAGCTTTCTACTATTCAACCGTAGCCAAAATAAAAAAAAAAATTTTTTAGGTTTACGCATAATATCAAGGTTTTGAGTGTTTAGGAAGAAATGTTTAGTTTTTGCTATGGTTAATTCGATTTGTTGTTTTTTTACAAACAACAACAAACAACAATAATCGATCGGTCATTCATCGCAAACAAAAACTTTTTTTGTTATGAAATTATATTTTGATGAGAATGATGGATCGAGATTAGATGGTATATATGACTAATGACTAATTAGTGTTTGGTATTTGGTACCTGAACCGTGTTTCCTAGTAGTAGCAGTGCTAGTACCAATGACCGATGTTTGCTAATAGCCAAAGGGTATCACGATGATGACGTTTTTTTTTTTTTTTACCTGTTGTTTATTATTATTAACAATTGTCTTGGTGATGATGATGATGGTAAAACATAACAAAACCGAATGTTTTGTTGTTGAATTAAAAAAAAACCTTCTTGAGTCAACAACCCAAATTTAAATTTTTTTGTTTTTGTTTTCAATCGTGTTTGTTTATTGAGTTTATAACATAAACATTTTTGTTGTTGTTGTTTAAAAAAAAAAAAGAAATTTGAGCTTTACGGTAGTGAATAGTTTTATGCGAAGGAGGGGAGAGAGGGAGCTGATTTGTACTAAATAATAATAATAATAATAATACATAACGTTTTTCGTAATATTTTTTCAGTGTCCCACTTTAGAAAATCGTTTAGTTTAGTTTTTGTTTTTTTTTTCGAACTGCCCACAATTTTTTTTTTTTTTTGTTTTTCCTACTTTTTAAAACCTCGTGGTAGTTTTTGTCAGTCGGTCAGACATTTTGTTTTTCGTTTATCCTTATCCTACATACGTCAAAATTATTAAAAACAAATAAATAAATTTCTTTCTACATCTACACGAAGTAAATCATTTTAAAAAAAAAATTATTATTATTTTTATTAATTGTTAATTTTACGTCAGGTGAATTCTATTATGAAATACAAATTATTATTATTATTATTATTATTAATACATAAATGAACGCGAAAAAATAAAAATGGTTGACGTCCGTGACGATTTTTAGGTAGAAAAAAAAATCGATTCGAACTAAAAAAAAAAAGTATGTTTTGTTTTGTGGTGTTTTGTCAATAGGGGGAAACAAACAAACAAAACAAAAACAACAAAAACAAAAACATGCGCATGCTTTATCATGCATTACAAAAAAAATTGTATTCGTTACGTTTCCAAATAAGTTTCCCGTACTATTTTTTCTTTTTGTTTCGATTTAAAAATAAAAAAAAAAAAATGGAAGAAAAATAAAATAAAAACAATAAAAAATATTTAGTAGAAAGATAGAAAGAAAGAACGAAAAAAAACTTGGCTATCTATTTAAAAAAAAAAAAAAAAAAAAAATGAAAATAATGATAATTAATCCGACCGGCCTTTAAATTTTAAACACTCGATCGTTATTTATTATAAAACGTTTTAATAAAATTATTATTATTATTATTATGATAGAGGAAAGCGCATACGTATTGAATAATGTAAAAAACAAAAGAAAGTTAATAATAATAATAATAAACAAAGGAGGAAAAAATTTTATTAAATAATAAATAAATAAATAAATAAAATGTTTGATTGTAATAAATAATTTTTTATTAGGCCATCAAATATAAAAAAAAAAAATTCAAAATGGAGTACGAAATAACAATTTCCTGTATGTTTTGAAAAATTTTTATTTTAACAAAACGAAAGATAATAATAATAATAACGATACGTGAATTAGTTACGGTCCTGAAACATTAAAAAAAATTTCTCTATTGTGTATTGGGTCATTAATACCATATTTGGTGTCGCGTGTATTAACCATATCCGCCACTGTTTATAACCCGCAATAGTAGAAAATTGATTGGTGGGAGTGGTAGTGGTGGTGGTGGTGGTAGTGGTAGTGGTTGGTATGCCTGGTGCCGGCTGACAAAAAAAAACCATCTTGAAGGTCTCTGTCTCTCTCACCAACTTGTTTTGTTAAATACACACGAAAGTGGGGTATATGTATGTTGTGGCTGTGTTAGTGTGGCGAGATCATTGTCACCGTCGTCATCATTTACTTGTAGTCTTTCGACCAACTCGGACACACACACGCGAGCGAGTGAGCGCGACGGTTTACGACAACAACAATTTTATTTTATTTTATTTTATTTTTTTCGTTTATATTATAAAAACGGATTTCTCTCTCTCTCTTTCTCTTTCGAACGTTTTTATTATTATTATTATTATCGCGAATCGGTGATGATAGTGTAAAATTTTTGTTTTCTTTGTTTTTGATTCTTAAAAAAAAAAAACAAAACAAAAACACAATGCTTTTATCGTGCAGGATCAATTATAATAACGACGTAAGTTTTTTTTTTTTTTTTAAACGATTTTTATTTAAAAATTTATTATTATTATCATTATTAATTTATTTAATTAATTTAAAATAATGGTGATTATTATTATTATTATTATTATTATCATAGGAGAGAAAAAAAAAAAAAACGTGAATAAGTTAATTTTCATCGACCCTTTGGTCACATTTGTCCTGGCCTATGGCCAATATGTCCTCCTCCCATCTTTCTTCTTCTACTATTAAATGTCCAAATACAAAAGCTATTATTATTATTATTATTATTAATGAGGGCAGTTGTTGTTAAAAATGCTGTTGGGCTTTGTTTTAATTTTTTTTTTTTTTTTTTTTTAAATGCATGCGGGTATTTTTTTTTTTTAATTTACTTTGTTTAAAGTGCTTTTGTTTGTTGTTGTTCGCGTCCAAGGAAAAATTAAGGAATCTCTTCCTCCCCCCGTTAATTTTTCGTACATTTAAGGGATGAGAAATTGTTTTTTTAAACGAGGAGGGAGGGGGGTTCCGTATAAATATTAATTACTTTTTTTTTTTTTTTTTTAAGAAAAACAATTAGTAGTGAATTCGTTAATTGTATTTTTATTACGCGAAACCTTCACGGTCGAAGGTTTGAACATTTTTCGATCGTCATCAAGCCTTTCTTAAACCCTTGAAAATTAATATTATTATTATCATTATACCATCCGGGGAGATGTAATTAGATACACGGTCATTATTTAAAAAAAATTTCGACATTGAAAATAAATAATTTTTTTTTTCTAATTTATTATCATTCGGTTTGTAAGATTTTCTCTCTCTCTCTCTCATATTCCCTCCCACTTTGGACATCGTGAAAAGGTGAACCTTTTTTAAAAACCGAGTTTTCGAGAAACAGAAAAAATTACGTAAGTTTTAAGTCTTTCTTTAAATTAATACACATAATAATAATAATAATGAATAAAATCGCCGTGTGAGATTTGCGTTGGGTGAAATTGAACAAAAAAAAAAATGTGGGAGATTTTTTTTTATTTTCTGAATTAGGATTTAAGAAAAAATTTTGTATCACCGGAAACAGATAGATCGGGGAGGGGGAGGTAAGAGAGGGCGGGGTTGTAAATCTTAAGAAGGATGTGAACGAATTCAAGGAAGGAAAGGAAGGATTTTTACAAATGTTTCCCCTAATAAATACAAATGAATAAAAAAATGCCTCTCGAATGTTTTTTACAAAAACTACCCCCTCATCCCTCCCCAAATTTATCGTTGCGAATTATCTACCCTTATTTTTTTTTTTGATTTTCCCCGAATTTATTTATATATAAAAAATAAAAAGGGATTTTCACTCGATAAAATAATACAAAAAATTTTCCGACACGTGCACAAACGCGGATGTTTGTTGTTGTTGCAAACAAAATTATTTTAATATTTTGTCGACGAATTGTGTTTGTTATGTTACGAAACTTTTTTTTTTGTTTTTGTTTTGTGTTTTTTTAGGTCATTCCTATGCATCGTATTATAAACTTATTTTGCCGTTTTGTATCATTATTATGTTTAAAAAATTTATTAATTGATTCGTGACGTGCCGGCATTTTATTTATTTACTTATTGGAATGATTCATGTATGAGTGAGTTTAATATTTATGGTAAATTATTAAATAATCGAATTATTATTATTATTATTATTATTGTTACAGCAGTCAAATTTTTTATTTAAAAAAAAAAAAAAAAAAAACCTGATTTCCTTTATTTGTAAATATTTTCATTTGTAAGGTTTGTTATGACCTTGACCAAAATTTATATAAGGTTCGAATGTGAGAAAATTTTTTGTCGTTTGTGTCACACGTGTATGAATTATTATTATTATTATTATAATCGAAAGTGAAAATTTTTTTTATATATGTCGAAAAATAATAGAAAACTGGATGTTTAAGAAATTTCATTGTTAACATAAATATAAACGGCGGCCATTTTTTTTTAATTTTTTTTTTTCTTAAACGAATTTTTATTATTAATTGGTTTGAGGGAATCATTTTTTTTTTCTAAATAGTTTCACTTATAAAAAAAAACTGGTCGAGTCAGTTAAAAAAACGTTTAAACTATAAAAAGAAAATAATTAAATAAAAAAAAAAAAACCTGAGGGTGGGGAGGTAGGGGGGCAAGCAAATATGCGCCACTTTCTCACGAAAAAGAAGAGGAGGAGAAAAGTTTTTATCGATTATTATTACAAGTAACGATTTGTTTTTATAAAAAGGGTGTTAATTTAAAAAAAAAAAATGCCCCCCATGATTTGATTTTCTCACTTTCGCTTTTTTGGGGGGTTAAGTAATATTGGCGCCAAATTTTGAAAAAAAAATATTAATCACCATGTATGGAAGTAAAATTTTCACACTTTTTACTTAATTATAGTTAGAAATAAATAACTTTCTTTCAAATCGTAATTAATTTTCTCTCTCTCTCTCTAACTGTCTCGCTGTCTCACTCACACATCGAAATCATCAATGAATATTTAAAAGAAAAAAAGGCGAGAAAGAAATATAATAGGGAATTCTTGCATGTGTCGACGCCATTTTGAATTTGTTTTTTTGTCCATTGAATGCGGGTAATTTAATTTTTAAAGTCACGCTAATATTTAATTTAACATGAGAAAGTTTTTTTTTGTTTTAAAAAAAAATCTCTTTCATAACCTAGACCTTGATTTAAAAAAAAAAAAAACACGTGATTTATGTTAAGTTTTTTTTTGTAGTTTTCACTTTTCAGGCATGATTTTCAGGTTTTCTTTCTGTTTTGGTTTGAAACTCTCGGTGGGTAATTCGGTAGTTTAATGTTGTTTATATATGTTTAATTAAATGACATGTTTCCGTAATGATAATATTTAAAAATCGTTTTTCTCCAAAAGGTCAAGGTTCCAGTTTTTCTTTTTTTTTTTTTTTTTTTTATGGAGAAAATTTCGTTTACTTTGAGGCGTTTTTAACTTGATTTTTTTCTCTCTTCGATTGAAATCATTAATTAAGATAAATAAATCAAATTTTTTTTTTAATATAAAAAAAAAGAAAACATTAAAAAAAAACAACAACAACAACAACAACTCGACCGACGGTTTTGTTTTTATTGTAAAAATGTCATTAAACTTTGCGAGAAAAAAATAATAATAATACTTGTGGGGAGAAGGATAAGAGATGGGGAGACGGGGGATCGAGAAAAAAATTGTTGTTAATTTAATAAGAAAAGTTTTTTTTTAAATATTTGTTATTGTTTAAATTATTATTTCATACGTCACGCAAATTTGTCGTGGCAGAAAGTAAAGAAAAGAAAAAAAAAAGAAATCGAGGTTTTTTTTTTAAATGAGGGGGGGAAAGGCGGAGGGGGGGTTTACGAAACAGTTATTTAATTTTTAAAATGAAAAATAATTTCATCAGATAAATATTAGAAAATTAATGGGAGTCAAAAAATTTCTGTTTCTTTTTTTTTTTTTTGTTTTCTCTTTTCTCTTCCGTAAACCGAATGTAAAAATAATAAAGAACATATTTTTTTTTTTTTTTTTGAAAAGACATTGCTTTCGCGCCAATATTAACATGAACCAAAATAATAATAATAATAATAAAATGAGCGATTGTTCCAAAAAAAAAAAAAAATACAAAACTTCCGGGGAAATTTATTGGGTCAATAATGGGTCGATGTTTTTTTACTGCCCTCTTCCGGTGATTTTTCTCATCAAAACTTTTCGTACGAAATCAATTTTTTAAAAAACAAAAGATTTACTTTTATCATTCGGAAAAATGTTTGCAAGTGCGCGTACGCCCCCCCATCTCACCCTATTCCCCTCCTCTTTCCCCGGGGGGTGGAGAAAAGAAAATTCATTTAGGAATAAGAGTGAGAAAGAAAGAAAAAGAAAACTGAATATTATACCGACGACTCTATATATATTAAAAGAAAAATAATAATAATAATAATAATATTTTGAGATCCAGCAGCATCCCGTGTGGTATCGATCAGAGGGCGGACCGAACGCCATTCGTATGACGTAAGCAAACAGAATTTTTCTCTCTCTCTCTCTCTCTCTTTCTAACAGGTTGAGGAAAAATAATATCTGAGTCAGTTCTGGTCCTACGGCCTAGTAAACGTTCGTTTTTACAAAAAAATAAAAAAATACGTTCGGTCGTGTTGATTTTTTTATTTGCGCATAGATTTATTATGCGTGTTTTAAGTGCGTGTGTGCGTGCGTGTTATAAGTGTCGATAATAATCCAATTTATTATTATTATTATTATATTACTCGATTCCGCCATTTAAAAAAATAAAAATAAAAATGGCGCGAATTATTTATTTATTATGTTAAATAATATTAAGTTAAATTATTATTATTATTTTGGGTTTGTTGGTTTGGTTATTATTATTATTACGTTTCGATTCGGGGGAGAGGGGAGGGGGAAAACCCAACCTTAAAATTTCAATAATAATGATAATAATGGTTTTTTATTAAAGGCGACGAGTTAAAAATTTTTTCTTTTCTTCTTGTTATCGAATGCGTGTGTGCGTGCGTGCGTGTGCGTGCGTATGTGATAAATAATTTAATTTTTACTAAGTTTGCCACATTGAATAAAGGTTACTAATTATTATTATTATTATTATAATGTGTGGTGTGTCGGTGGTCCTTATTAGGATACATTTTTTTTGTCTTTCTTCCTTTGAGTCTTTATTACATAGGAAAATTCAATTTCGTCGTTTAAATTTAAATATATAAACAATTTCTGTTGGGAAAAGATGTAAAACAGATTTTCCTTTTCCCTCTCTCTCTCCCCCCAGAAAATAAAAAGATTTATTATTTCTTTTAAATTAATATGACGTCATAGCAGTAGTATATTCATCCATGTTGGAAAAACGAAAAGAAAATTTTAAAGGTTAAAAAAAAAAAAAATGTTTGTAATTTAATCCAATAATATTAAATAGGGTTTCGTATGAAGCACACACACACAAAAAAAAAATAAAATATTTCATCGGTCATCGTTAATAAGATTTTTAAATTCAATAATAATAATAATAATGGTTTTCTTTTAAAAATTAGTTCCACGTTTCCTCCGTCCGGTGATGACAATTGATTTCAATTATTATTATTATTATTACTAATAATTTTTTCTCGTGATTATTATCATCGATTATATGTGAGTGTGAGTGTGAGTGTGTGATTTCATCCCCCCTTTTTTTTTTTGTTTTTCATCACACGCGACCCAAATACTCCCCAAAAGTTGTTTTATTATTATTAATATATAGTATTATTATTATTATGTCAAAGGATGCCGTCTGAAATTTTTTTTTTTTTGGGGGGGAGGGGATAAAAAAATTACTTTAAGTGAAATTCGATGCCATTTTTTGCTTTTGACACGCCAATCACGTGTAACGGATATCGATCAAAAAAAAAAAAAAATCGGAGAAAATAAATTTTTTTTTTTTTTTTTTAAAAAAAAGATGTTAAACCAAAATAAATTTTCAAGACGATGATGATGATGATGATGATAATGATGATATATTGCGCGAGATTTAATAATATTACGCACGCCTTAAATAATTTAAAAAAAAAAAAAGAAAATAATGATCGTTTCTAATTATATTAATTTTCTTCGCTTTCCACTAAAAAAAAATTTCTTAATTTATTTTTAACTTATTATCATTATTATTATCATTATTATTATTTTATTATTATTATTATATTATTATTTTTTTTTTTAATACATTTTAATTTTAAAATTTTATATATTAATTCATATAATAAACAGGAAAGGGGATTAAAGTTATAAAAAATAAATTGTTTTTTTAATGATAATGATATAAAATATTAATATTAATAATAATAATAATAATAATAATAATAATAATAATAATAATAATAATAATAATAATAATAAATTGATAAACATTTGAATGGGGTCTGATAAGTGTTATTATTATACTTATCCGTGGCACAGAGGAAACAGGAGATACCTGAATGGTTTCATTCACAGGCGTGGTGTACCACCACCTGATTTTGAAACGGTAGGTTAATCGTATGCATAAATTTTCCCTTCACTCTCCCCCCCCCCCCCGTTTTTTTCTGTTTAATTGATTTCGATTCGGCCATTTTGTTTAAATAAATAAATAATTTATTCGATGTGTGTGTGAGTGTGTTGAGAAAATTGTGTGGTTTATCGAGGGGGAACTCGTTTCCTTTTTTTTTATTACGTTATATCATCACGTGCACGTTTTTTGTGGTTTTTTTTCTGTACCCGTATGTTGGTAGTATCATTATTATTATTATTATTATTATTATTCTTTCACTTTTAACTTTCCTTAATTTTTATGAGTTAATGATTTATGATTAACTGTTACTTTATTCAATGTCTTTTTTTTATAAAAAAAAACTTTCTGTTGAAAAGAATAAGAAGAAGGAGAGGAAATAACGATAAAGTTTTACTACTGACACTGCATTAGAATTTCAATTTTTTTCCATTTCCGTTTTGTTGCACCGTCAACAACAACAATAATAATAATAATAATAATAATAATAATAAAGGAAAAACGATGTGTGTTCAAATCATTAGGGACGACGACGACGACATTTTGAAAACCTTAAATTTTTTTTTTTCAAGTAGCTTCGTATGAAGTAGTTGATTTTTTTTTTTCCTTTACCCTTTGACCCCTTGTCAGTCACAAAGTTTATTATTATTATTATTTATTATTTATTATTTTATTTGATGCATGATTGATCGTTTCATGAATTTTTTTTTTTATAACTTGGCATAAACGTACGTACGTAAATTTTTCTTTTTTCTTTTTCTTTTCATTTTCTACTTTTATCTATTTTGATAAAAATTATCATTATTATTATTATTACCGAGTGAAAGTTTTTTATTTATTTATTTATTTATAACTCACTGGTTTATGGCAAATAATAAATAAATAAATAATTTTAAAAAACCGTTTTAACCGTTTATTATTATTTTTTTTTTCTCATTCGGGCGAATATACAAATTTATTGATGAGAAAATGAAAATTCATCGTGAAAAAATTATTATTATTAGTATTATTATTATTATTTTATTCGAATTTAAATGTCATGTCTTGATTAAGGTAAAATCCTAACCTTTTTCAAAAGGAAAAAAAAGAAAAACATTTAAAGGTGACCAAATTTTTTTCTTTTTTTTTTAGAGGCGCCATTAAATGTATTTATCACAGATGATGATGATACAGATTTAAATTTTGTAATTTAATTTAATTACATTGTGTTTGCGTGTGTGCGTGTGCGTGTTTCGTAACGTTGTATATCTATGTCGTAAGTTTAAATTTTTTTTTTCCCATTTGTGCTGTCATAAACTGTCATGATTATTTTTTATAAAGTTGCAAAATATTAAAAAGTTTCACTTTTTAATAGTTTTTAACGATAAAAAAAATTTAAATATAAATTATTATTATTATCATTATTATCATTATTATTAAGTAATTAACGTAATAATTTAAGGGTAGATACGTATAAGTTAATTAAAAATTTTTTTTTCTTTTAACGATCGTTACTATTATTATTATTGCTAGTATTGGCAACAGTGTAAGATTTATGAAAACGTGGCATTCGAAGAAAATTCATTTTTAATAATATTAATAATAATAATAAACCGGTTTTTTTCTGTAAATGAAAAACATTGAATGAATGAATGAATGAGAAAATGAAAAATTGGAAAATTTTTCTTAAACAAGGGAAAATTTAAAAATTTTTTCCAAGGAAAATTATTAGATAATTGGAAATTTAATTAAATCTTAATTAGGAAGTAATGTTTTCTTATAAAAAAAGAATAAATAAATTTCTTGGTAATTTCTTTGAATGTTTGTATTTGTCAACCGTTAAAATTATTAACGTGATTTTATTATTATTATTAATATCATTTGTTTTTTTTTGTTTTTATAGGTAAGTGGTCGTATCAACGCATCTGATATTCGTTCGGCAATAGTAAGTACATAATTATTATTATTATTATAAATAGAATTAATGGAAAATTGTTTCTGTTGTCACTAAAGTATCTTATTAAAAGAAAAGTGGGAAAGGGAGGGAGGAAAAGGAAAAACAATTCTTAAATTTTCTTTTTCCGAAAATTTTTTATATTTACTATTAGAGAAAAAGAAAGAGAGAGACAGAGTGAGAGAGAGAGAGAGAGAGAGAGAGATAGAGAAAGTTTTGTTTTTGTGCTTCTGTCATGCGTCGTGACATACATTTTCACAGATTCCATAAAACATAAAAAAAAAAACACAAAATGTGGCGGGTTGAGGGGGGAGGTGGGGGAGAAACATAAAACAAAAAATTTTATTTATTTATTTATTTACTTTTTTTTTTGGAAGGAATAAAAAAGGGAAAAATAAATAAATAAATGAAATAGAAAAATAAAATAATTGTGATTTATTATATATAAATGTAGAATTTTACACAAACAAATATTATTTCGCATTAATAGACCGAAGAAAACGCGCACGTGCGCACGCACGCATACAAACATGAGTTTTATTATTATTATTATTATTATTATTTATTTGGTTAATTAGACCATAACATTAATTTTTAATGATAATAATAATAATAATAATGGGAAAACAACACGCGATACGGTTTTTGGTGTTAAAAATTGTTTTTCTTTTTTTTTAATGAATTTCAAAAAAATACGTCATCAAAAACATAAAAATTAATGAAAATTATTATTATTATTGTTGTTGTTGTTTTTAAAAAAATCTTTGGGGGTTCCCCCCCCCAAAAAAAAAAAACAACAAATTTCGCGTCGCCCTTTGAAAAAAAAAATTACTCCTGCTTCTCTGTAATTTTTTAAATTTCGATTATCATTATTATTATTATTGTTTAGTGTTCGCCATTTTTACTTTTCTTCGTCGTTTCCCTTCCCTTTCCTTCCTCTTCCCTCTTCCCCTCCCTAAGCAAAAAAAAAAAAGTAATTTTTACGTTTGTGTGAGTGTTTTTCTTTTTCCTTCTCAACGGTAGCAAACAGCAAAGTCATGTTTTATTAATAATAATAATAATAATTATTATTATTATTATTTGAAATCGTTTATGAAAATAAATTTTTAAATAAATTACGACGACGGTTTAATTAAATTAAAATTTAAAAAAAAAAAATAAAAAAAGTAATAAAATTGAGAGAAAAACGAGTACGATTCGTTCTATAAAGAAAAAAACAATCGTGAAATTTATCATTATCATTATTATTATTATTATTATTATTATTATTATTATTATTTCATTGCAGAAAAAGAAAGAAAAGTAATGGTTTTGTTTATGCTTAAATAAGGATAGTTTGAAAAATAAAAGAAAAGAAAAATGGCGGCGTTTTAATAAATTAATTTTTACGTTTAAAAAAAAAAACTTTCTAGTCGATTTTTTTTTTTTTATTATTAATTTTTAAATGTTTTTAAACGTTAAATTTTTTTTTATCGAGATTTCTCTCGTTTTATTTAAATTATGTATCGAATCGTGGAAAAATTTATAAAAAAATGTCTGACAATGAAAAAAAAACATTTATTAAAATTTAACAAAATAAAATAATAATAAAAAATGATTGGGGAAAATAGAAATAAATATTTATCGCAAATGAATATCGTAAATTAATAATCAAAAGAAAATCGAAAAAAATTTTCTCTTCCTCCTCTCCTCTCTCTCCCGCCTCCCATCCCATCCCTCCCTCCTCAACTCCCGTCGCTTTCCCAATTCGAATTTAAATAAAAAATTTGACGGATTTTTTTTTTAATGCCAAAATCGTTTCCCTACGCGTCAGCTTTCTTGTCAATTTGTTTTTTTTTTCTTTCTTTTTTTTTTAAATAAAACGTTTGTAAACGCATTCGAGCCCCCCCCACCTTCCCCCCGAGCACACCTCCCCCCCATATTTAAGAGTTTTTTAAATGTGGGAATTCGTTAATTTTATACATTTTTTTTTTTTATTCGATTGAGGTTTTTTTTTCGTTTAAATTTATTTAAAAAAAAAGAAAAAAGAAAATCTGTTATGTTTACATAAATAAATAAATAAGTTAAAAATTTACGACGACGTTTGCCGGATGTTTGCCGTCGTCGTCGTCGTCGTCGTCGTTTGCCGCCGCCGTCGTTTTGATTTTCTTTTTGGCACTTTCCGGATTTTTTTGTAACGTCAAAAAAAAAAAAATAAAATGTTTGACGTGTGTTGTTGATATTAACGAATGATATTTCATCTTCTCACCAATTTTTTATATTAAAATATATTTATATTAAAAGAAAAATAATGATAATAATGATAATTATTATTATTACGGGGAGCCGACACGCTAAACTAACTAATTTTATTTTTTTCTGCGGATTTTTCAATTTATTTCTTGTGTTAGTGGATTTTTGCCAAAATGTTTTTCTCGACGAAAAACCGTTAATTTTTTTAAAAAAATATATTTTAATAGTTTTCTAATTGTGCGAGAAAGAGAGAGAGAGTGGGGGGGGTGGGCGAGTGGGGGGAGGTTTGTTTAAATCCCTGACGACGGTACCTTTTAGTTTATACGTTAACTTTTACTTATTTTCACTTTAAAACATATTATTATTATTATTACGTAATAAAATTTGTTAATTAATATGGTATACATTTAAGTATTAAAAATTATTATCATTATTATTATTATTATGTATTAGATAATTACGCATTGTCTAAAAAGGATCATGCGTCGCGTGAAAATTTTTTATCGTGAGTAATAAATATTATTATTATTATTATTATTATGTCAAGTTTTTACGTCACGCACAATTTTTTTTTTTACCGTATATTTATTTAAATTAATTTTGACGACATTTTCTTAGAATATTTACCGTATATGCGTAATTTTCTCTCTCTCTTTCTCTCTCTCATTTCTATATTTAGTATTATTATTATTAATATTATTATTATTATTATTATTATTATTATTATTATTATTATTATTATTATTATTATTATTATTATTATTATTATTATTATTATTTTGAAGATTTAGAATTAAAAAACAAAAAATTTTCGTTTATTTGTGTAACGTGACGATTTGCGCGTGATCATTTTTTTTGTTTAAATTGCGTTTTTCCATTTGTCACGCGAATAAGAGAGAGAGAGAGAGAGAGAGATAGAAAGTCATAAACGTGTTATTTATTATGTTTTGCTGTAGTTATGTGTATCCAACGAGATTTTGCGGATTTTTAAAGATATGATAATATAAATTTCACTTTCGGTGACATACGTAACCATTTAATTTTTCCTTTCAACGACCCACATTTTGTCAAAGGAAAAAAAAAATCCGTTAGTGTAAATTAGTACAATGTGTCAATTTTCCTTTCAACTCTCGATTTCCGTTTTTCGTAAAGTAAAGATTTTTTTTTTTACCTTGACCTTGATTGATATTATTATTATTATTTCATAGAGTGAAATTCGGTCATTGAAAACAAAAACAAAAAAATTTCGAATAAGTGCAAATTTGCACTTTTTTTTAAACAAATTTTTCCTTTCTTCGTAAGTTAAGTTAATAAATGACTCGATGATGATGATGTTGGCGACGATCGAATTTACGAAATTCATTTATGAATCATTTCTTCTTCCTTTAACGTCACACCATTACGACGTGATGAAATAATAATAATAATAATAATAATAATAATAATAATAATAATACGTTTTGTCGTGGCATTAGTGTTTATACGTTTAAAACGAATGTAATTTTCATAAAACGTTTGAATTATTTTTTAAGGGTTGGTTTATTTAACGAATGTAAAGACTGAGAAGTAGATTTTTTACAGGAAATATTATAAACAGATCGAGATAATAATAATAATAATGATAATTATGATTATTCGCCTACGTGTAAAATTTACAATAATAAATCAGAAATAAATGTATACATATATATGTATAATTTTTATAAGTATAATTGAAAAAGAATGCGTGCGGAAAACAAAACAAAAAAAAAAAAAAAAAATAGGTGCAGCAATTTTATTGTAAACCCTTGCAATAATAATAATAATAATAATAATGATAATAATAATATTTAACAAAATTATTTTATTGAAGTGATACAAACTTGGCAAAAAATTTATTGTTTTTTTTTTCGGTTTATATTAATCAGCAAAATTTGTTTGTTATTATTATTATTATTAAAAGAAAGGAAGTAGAAGGGATTATTTTGTTCAGTAAGGTTGTTAACGGTTTAAAAAATTAATGAAGAACCTTTAGTTGCAAAAAAAAAAAAAAATGATGTAAGAATGGTACATAAATCAAAATAACTATTATATAGTTTGAAAACATCATGAGTATTGTAATTAATGTTCAGCAATGTGTTTGGTTCCTTGGTAACTTTCAAAATGACGTAATAGCATATAATAATAATAATAATGAAGGAGTAGTAGTAGTAGAAGTGAACAGACAAATGAAAAAAAAAAAGTAATAAGTTTGGACATTCAAGGTGACAGAACGTTTTTTTTTTTTATGTCCTCCGCCTCGAGCCATTTTCGGTTTCAACCACGCATTTATACCTTAATTAAATCACATTAAAAAAAAAAAAAAAGTGCATACAGTTAGTAGTCGTTTTATTATCATTATCATTATCATTTTTTACTATTTCAATAACTTTTGATTTTGTTTTGCGGAAATAATTTTAAAAAAAACAGGCCGTTTGTTTTTTTTTTATATGTTAACGTTTACCATATCATTAATCATAAAAATTATCATTTTTTTATTTGTTTATTTGTTCTCATTGGATAAAAAATAATTGGCCCCCCAAAAAAAAAATTTAATTCGTTTATAATTTGATGTATATAATTTTCATATAAATCACACAATAATAATAATAATAATAATAATAAAAAGAAAATTTATTTCCATCCAATTTTATTTTATTTTTCCTCGTCTTTGTAAAAAAAAAAAAAAAATTGGGTTCGTTAAATTATTATTATTATTATTATTATTGTCTTTGAAGTTTGTTTATTTATTTATTTATTTTCCGGTGACAATATTTATTTTATATAATTTATTAATATTTTATTTAAAATAAATTAATAAAATTTTCGTCGGTCGGTTTTATATTAGTTATACGTATTTTACTACATCAATAAATTTTTATTATTTATCAAATGGTGGTAATTTAAAATTTGAAATTACCGTCGCGCGCGTTTTTTTTTTTGTTATTAGAAGGCGGTGGTGGGGTGGAGTTTTCTTTTGTTACGTCACATTTTCGCGTTATACGTTTTTGTCCGTTTGTCCGTTGAGTTCGTTGTTGTCGTTTCCCGTGAGTCAGTCAATTTTTTTTTTAAAAACGTTAAAATAAAATCCGTTTGAAAAAAATTATTTTTTTTCGTGAAATTTTGTTCGGGCATCGAGATAGACACGATGTAGACGAAAATTCAATGGAAAATTTTGGATTAATATTCGTGTGTTGTAATTTTGAAAATCGTAACGGACAAAATCCGCCATTGAAATTGTCTACTACTGGCAGAAGGTCTGTTAGAATATATTTAAAACCTTTTCTTGTTTTTCTTTTTATTTTAAATAAAATTTTATAAAATTAAACAAATAATAATAATAATAATTTTAACTCCATTTTTTTAATAATTTTTATTTTGAAAATAAGGGAGAAAAGTTTTAAAAAATAAATTTTTTGTGTAAAATTATTTTCGTGCCACATAATAGTTTTAACAAAAAAAAAGAAAAACTTTAAATTATAAATAAATTGGAAAATTTTAAATTATTTTTAAGTAACAAAAAAAAAAAGAAAGAAAAACATTTTTAACTAATTTTTGCAATTTGTTTTATTAAACAAAAAACAACAAAAATAAATAAATTTAAATTTATTTTTAGAAATATTAATGCAAATCTTTTAATTTTTTTTTTTCTTTTTTTCTTTAACGATTCTTGATTTATTCAAATTTTAAAAAAAAATCATTATTTATCATTATTATCATTATCATTAGTAACAATTTACTTCTCCCCATAATAATAAAATCCTTCTATCATTATAAAACTTTATTTATTATTATTATTATTATTATTAACATAAAATGTTGTTTATATTCATTCTATTGGCCATTTTCTTTTTTGTTATTGTGTATTGTTTACTCATTTTTCTTTTAGTTTTTTTTTTTTTTTGTATTAAGATCATCATTGATTTTAAATTTTGTTTTTGTTTATATCAAATGTTTCTACTCGTAGAAAAAAATAGTAATAATAATAATAATAATAATAATATGCTAAAATAAAGTGCTAAGGCAATAATAACGAAGGTCATTTTTCTTTCGACGCTATTTTCTTTTTTTTTTTATTGTATTTAAAAAAAATTACAATGGATGGTTTATTATTATTATTATTATTATTATTATTATTATTATTATTATTATTACTACTACTATTAGTTAAAACTTCATTAATTGCATTTTTTAGTCTTATTTGGAAAAAGGAGAATAATAATAATAATAATAATAACCGTGATAGTAAAAAATTTTTGAAGGTTGACTATAACATATTGGTCGGGAGGAAGGAGGAGGAGAGGGAAGGGGAGGGGAAACGTTTAACATTTTTTTTTTTTTTAGTAACGACGGAAGTATTAATAATGATGATTTATTTATTAATTAATAAATTGTTTAAAAAATGTTAATGAAAATTTATTAACATAGATGATTATTGAAAAAAAAAAACGTGGATGGATGGACGTAGCGAAATTAAAAAATCGCGTGAGGATTTAAAAAAAAACCGTTAATAATAATAATAATAATAATAATAATAATAACGATATTAATTAAAAAAATTTCAAAATTATTTTTAGGCGGGAGTTATAAATAAAAAAATTAACTAATTATTACGTCATAAAAAAATAAATAAATAAATAAAAATCATGCGAATTCGTTGACCGAAGAAAAATAAAAAAAAAATTTATTTTTAATTTTATGTATGTGACGTCAGTAATATAAAAAGTTCTTTTATTTTTCTTAATTTATTTTATAAATTATTTATTATTATTATTATTATTATTATGAGGAAATGTAAAGATTAAACGACTTCTCGACGGTCATTTTTTTTTTTTTTTTTGACAAAAATTTTTAATCTCTTTATTTAATAATAAATATTTATTAATCGGCGTTTTAATACTTACTGAACAAATTTAAATTTTACTCTCGTTATTAAAACCATTAAAAATTATACTTAATTGGTAAAAAACAAGAACCCGAACGAATAGAAAGAAAGCGGCATTTAAAGAAAAACCTTGTTTAGCTTATTTATTATATTCTCCTACTCGATTTTATTATGTATTTATGTATATCGAGATCATTTGTAACAAACATTGTTGATCAATCCTTTTATTTATTTATTTATTTATTTTTATATTTATTTTACGTAACGAGATTATAATCTTTTAGTAATTATTTAATTTGAAAAAAAATTTTTTAAATGATACACGTGTGAATATTTTTCATTTATTAAATAAATCCACGTGTGTTTTTTGTTATTCTCGACTAGTCAGTCAATCAATCAGTCAGTCAGTCGGTGAATTAATGGTTGCAGTTTTTTCTTTTGTTTGTAACGAGGAGGTTACGAGAAAATACGAGGTCAACTTTCGCTAATTTTTATCACACAAAAAAAAGAATATTTTTGTAATTATTATTATTATTATTATTATTATTATTATTATTATTATTATTATTATTATTATTATTATGTATTTTTTTTCTTCCTGAACCCTAGCAAATTTGAAAAAAATAATAATAATAATAAAATTGTTTTTTAAAATTTTTTATTTAAAACAAAAAAAAAAAAAAACGAAAATTTACATTTTTTAAAGAAAGTTTTAGATAATTTTAATCGTTTTATTATTATTATTATTATTATTATTATTAATAATAATATTATTTTAAAATCGGCTCCCGCTTGGAAAAAATATTTTCGTCACTTTTTTTTTTGTGGGGGGAGACAATACACGCGCGCTTCCTTTTTGCTCTCTTGCTACGATTAATTTCAATTTTAAATAATTTTATTATTATTATTATTATTATTATGATAATGATGATGATGATGGTATACGTGAAAATAAAATAATAATAATAATAATAATAATAATAAATTTGATCGATTTTTTCCTATTTGATAAGAAAATTAAAACGTTTGCCGTCGTTTTATTTAAATTTTTAACCCAATCATTCTGGAGAATAAAATTTAAAAAAATTAAAAACCGGAAGTAAAATTCAAACGAGCGGAAAATACTTTATTATTATTATTATTAGAATAATTTTTTAGAGTTTATTTTTAAAAATACAAAAAAATTGTTTAAACTGGAACGAAGTTTTTACTTAACAAATAACATTTTATTGATTTGACGTTAAAAAAAAAAATACTTTTGAACTCTAAAAATTAAAAAAAAAAATGATAATGCAATCAAAAGTTTTGTTTGATTAACAATAAATTTTATAAAAAAAAAAAAAAAAAGTTTTTCAAGGTTTTTGTGAAATCGAAAAAAAAAGAAAGAAAGAAAGAAAGAAAGAAAATCACTCACTCACACACTTTTATGGATGTGCATTATTTATTCAAGTTTAAGGACCTTTCACCCGTAGAATTTGAACTTACGTCATTCATATTAACAAACGTTTTTTTGTTTCGCGTGTTTAATTTTTTTTTATGTTACAAGTTGAAGGACTCGTATAATTTACACGCAAATATTAACCGCAGGTTTTGATTTTATAATTAAAATTTTAAATACGCCAGAAATTTACCGTAAATAATAATAATAATAATAATAAAGTAATTTTCCGGTCAAAACTCTCAACCGGAAAATTAAACTTTATTTTTAAAAAATTTTCATTTTTTTTTTTTTTTTTTAACTCACGTTATAAAATTGATTGAATTACGTAAAAAAAAAAAAAAAAAAGAAAATTTCCCGACGGGGGGTAAACGACCCTTTATCAATCAAATACCTCCCTAAAAGGGGGAAAAAATTTGATGATAAAATTTCTGTCGTATGTAATCGTCCTTACGTAAATCGCATGTAAACTTAAGGAAAACGTGTGACACAGGCTCGGAAAAAAAATTTTAATTCTTATTATAAAAAAACCATGTTTATTCATATGAAAAGAATAAAGGAATAAATTCAATTTAAAATCCGTTTTTTTTATAATTTAATTAGATGAAACAGTTTGGTAATGGATGCGTATTTTATAATACAAAATGAATATAAATCATTTTGAATAAGGTTTTTCTTTTTATAAATAATAATAATAATGATGGGGGGAACAAAAGAAAGTGAGATGATGATAATACACAATATGAGGATTATTTTTTTTTTTAAAAGACGCCATTATGAAAAAATTTTTGTTAGCCTTTAGTTTATTGGGGTCAATCGTGAGTCATGGTGGGTTTTAGTTTTTTGTTTTCATTGACAAGATCATGTTTGGTTCAAACATAAAACAACATGTCGCATAAATATATACAAAAAATAAATATTTTGTTTTTTATTTAAAGTTTAATTTTTAATAACAAAAAAAACTGATTCATTAAATGCGTAATAATTAACTTTAAAAAAAAAAAAATTGTTGTTACGACGGATTTAAACATAAACATAACATATTACGTAGAAATTGATAATGTTTATAATAAATGTTTATTGTTTATGTTGTTTTATGTAATTTTTTTTTTAATTGTTATCATCGTTATTATCATTTTTTTCACGTGACAGTAAAGAAAAAAAAGGGAATCACATACTAATAACGGCGGTCACGGTTCAATCAGATATACGTTTTTTTTTTTTTAAATAAAGTGCGTAATAATAATAATAATTTTTTAAATAATTTTCTTTAAATTTTACATACAAAAATAGTAGAATAAAAGAAGAAGGAAAAGTGAACCGGAAGTTATAAAATTGAGAGAATCACAAAATAAATTTTTATAAAATCAATACGTCGTGACAGATTGTTGTTATTATTATTATTATCATCAATGAGATGATTTAGAAAATTTAAAAGGTCGTGAATATAATAAATAATAAAGTGCAAGTGAAATCGTTTAAAAAAAAAAACAATAAACGAAAGTAAAAAAAAAAAATTACAAATTTGTTGTTAATAATAAAAAGTAAAAGTTTTTTTTTTTTTTTGGTTAAATTATTAAAAAAAATATTTATGTATATTAAATACATAATAAATAAATTTATTAAATTGTTAATAAAATTATTAATAATTTAACGTATTTGGTATTTTTTTTTTTACGTATTGATGGAATCGGGAAAAAAATGATTCATTCTTACAGTTAATGCCAATACGTAAAAAAAAAAAAAAAAACGTTAATATGAGGTATTCGCGAATGACGTTCAGGCACAACCATAAGGCACACACTCACATACGTAAGAATGAAAACCTGAAAAAAAAAAAAAAAAAAAAAACTAAACGACCGACGTATGTTGTTGAACATGTTTTCAGTTACTTTATAACCGTCGAGATATAATAAGTGATTGTTTTTTTTTTGTTTGTTTGTTTGTTTGTTTGTCGTTAACAAACGTTTGTCGGTTAAATAATATTGAATATTTTAACGGTTTTTTTTTTTTTTTAAATAAAATTTTGTCGAGTGTAAGTGAATTAGTGTAATTTTTTTTTTTTTTTAAATTTAAAAACTAATTATGTAATTATTCGAAATTATTTAAATCTTATCGCGAAAAATTGTTGATGAAGTTTTTAATTTGGGGAGTAGTTTTTCCGCTCAACACCACACACACCCCCCCCCCCAAAAAAAAAAAAAAAAATTGATGGCAATTCAAATTTCGTTTAGGATCAATGACCTATAATAATTTAATTTTTAACCGGATGTGATCGATTTGAAATTAGTTTATGTGTATTTCTTCGATTAGTTATTTTTTTTTTTATATAAATTATCATGAAATTAATAAGGTTTTGTTGTTGTTGTTTGTTGTTGTTGAGTGCCTGAAATATGTGTTTCAAGACCTTGAAACCCTTCGTATGTTATATTTGGGTTGTGTGTTATAAGGACATTCGTTTCTTTTTTTTTCGTTAATTATTTTTCCTGTATAAATATTTACGCTCAAAAAAATATAATTTGTAACGGAAAAAATTTTTGTTTTAAACGTATGATTATGTGGAAATAATATAATTGGTATGAGACTTTGTGATAAAAACAAAAACAAATCTCGTTTTATCAACAAATGAAATAACTTAAATTTTCCATGCAAAAAAAAAAATTTTCCCTTTTTTTTTCCTGAACAAGGTCTTTTTGTGAAAGGTATGCAACATATCGATCGCGTCATTTATATGAAATTTTTATTGTATAATTCTACCATAGACGTGATTTGTCTTTCTTTAGAATAATATTTAAAAAAATGCATTTTTAATAAAAAAAAAAAAAAATTTTTCGCGCGAATTATGATGATTCACATTTTAAATACAAAGACACGTGTGTGTGTGTGTGTTTGTGTGCTTAAAATTTATTATACTTTGGAATTTAGTTATTAAATAAATAAATTAATAAATTTCAGGTTTTTTTAATTTAAAAGAATTTTTTATTCGAGTGATATATAATTTTTATTGAAATAATAAACTTTAATAGACATATTTAAAAACATTTGATTGTGTTATCAAAATACTTTATTATGATATTTATTTAATAAAATATGGCACCTTTAATTGATATTTTATATGGATGTCTTCTTGTTAAGGTAACAACTTTTTTTAATTCTGAAAAAAAAAACTTATTTATTTTTACAGATGCTGTGTGATTGTGAAATCATAACAATCTCTCTCTCTCTCTCTTTCTCTCTCTGTAGATTTTTCCTTTTTGTAATAAAATTTTTTTGTTTGTTTTAGAGTCCTGGTTCAATTCATAATAAAGAAGTTTTAACGAAATATAACAACGGAACAAATGCAGCCAATGGAAAAATTAATCAGGTCAATTCGAATAAGCAATTAGCTATAAGAAATTGGTCGACAGCGATGCCAGGGAAAAATTTAGAAAATTCTTGGGGATCTAAAAGAAGTTTAAATTATTCGGTAATTTTTTAAACGGTGATGATGATAAAAATATTTAGGCTTTATTGCAATATAAAAAAAAATTATTTTCCATTTTCCAGAATCCGAAACTTCTTGTGTTTGGTAATACGACGCAAATGAAAAGTTCATCGAAACAAAATATTTATCATTCGCAACACAATCAACAAGAAAATTCATCGTCGCGATCTTCATCGACTGCAGCACCATCGCCGTGTTTTCCGAGTATAAATAATAATAATTCTTCTTCTCATAATAATTACCATAATAATAATAATAACGTGGAAAATAATCCTCCGAGTCAGAGAACGGATCCAAATGGTAGACGACTTCCACTTACTCCTTCAGGTATGTTAAATTTTTATTTCTTAGAAAATTTCATCTGCCACGACAGATAAAGTGGTAGTAGATTTGTTTGAAATGTGTGAGTCGAACCGGAAGTTAGTTATTGATTTATTAGTTTACGATTGTTTTTTTCCAACAGAGGCTCTCAAATATTACGGAAGTCGATTGACGGAGTATGAAAAAAGCGAAATAGAAAAATATTCAGAAATATGGTATCTCGGATTGGATGCCTGTAAAATCCACGGGGAAGATTTTGATGATGATTACGGAAGTTACCATAAGGTAAATATAATATTTCAGAGGATGAGTGTGTTGGAAAAGAATGGTAAATCCAACGTAACCTGATTCATTTAACCCTGTTGCATCCTAACATTTAGATTTTTAAACAAAAAAATTTTTTTTTTTTGTTGAAATAAAAAAGGTGCTCCACGACCACATTTCATACCGTTATGAAATACTCGAGGTCATAGGAAAGGGTAGCTTCGGACAAGTGATAAGAGCTCTCGATCATAAGACTAATCAACATGTAGCCATAAAGATAATAAGAAATAAAAAAAGATTTCATCATCAAGCATTGATCGAAGTTAAAATTCTCGATCACCTTCGTAAAAGAGACAAATATTCTCTTCATAACGTGATTCACATGTTGGAATATTTTTATTTTAGGAATCACCTTTGTATTAGTTTTGAATTAATGAGGTATTAATAAATTTTTAATTGTGGTGTAATACATATTTATTTTTTTTTATAAATAAGAAATTCTTAACATTTTTCTTAATAACTGTCGATTTTCCTTTTTAAAACAGCCTTAATTTATACGAGCTCATAAAGAAAAACAGTTACCAAGGATTTAGTCTAACATTGATCAGGAGATTTGCTCATTCACTTGTTCAGTGTTTGCGTCTTTTACATAAAGAAAATATTATTCACTGTGATCTCAAACCCGTAAGCATTCAACAAAAAAATTTAAAGAAAATTTCTTTTTACTTTCATAACAATAAAATAATTTTGTTTTTTTTTTGTTTTTGTTAGGAAAACGTTTTATTGAAACAAAGAGGTAGCAGTTCGATAAAAGTTATAGATTTCGGAAGTTCCTGTTATTCTCATCAAAGAGTTTACACATACATTCAATCTAGGTTTTATCGTTCGCCGGAAGTTATTTTGGGACTTCCTTATGGCACGGCAATAGATATGTGGAGTTTAGGATGCATTCTTGCCGAATTATACACGGGCTACCCACTTTTCCCAGGGGAAAATGAAATAGAACAATTAGCCTGCGTTATGGAAATATTGGGAATTCCACCCGAGGACGTAATAAGTAATGCATCGAGAAAAAGATTATTTTTCGGTGAGTTTTTTTTTTTTTTTTTTTTAATAAGTTTAATTATTGTCCATAGTTTTCTCTTTTAATTAATATTAAAATCCTTTATAGATTCAAGAGGTAATCCTAGATGCATTACCAATAGCAAAGGAAGAAAACGAAAACCGGGATCGAAAGAACTTGCGAGTGCTATTCGTTGCAATGATAAACAATTTGTAGATTTCATCAGTCAATGTCTGCAGTTAGTAAAAAAAAAAAAAAAAAAAATTATTTATTTATTATACATAAAATTTAATTGATAATTAATTAATAATTAATTCATTACAGGTGGGACGCGAAAAAAAGACTGAACCCCGAAGATGCACTCAGGCATGATTGGCTAAAATCCTCAAGCACTTCCTCGGTAACTCAAACCTCTCAGGACCTTCGTAGATCTCCATCAGAGACTGGAAATTTAGGACAGCGAAGAACAGCCTTAAAATCATCCGTAACCGAATCTCAATACACAGCATTTAAAGTACATAAAGCGAGAAAATGGAAATATGGGGAAAGTGAAAATTCCGAACAAAACGATGTCGGAGGAACGACAACCGTCAAAGTAAATGTAACGACTCCTTCTGTTAGGCATACGTCCGCCGGTGATGGCGAAACTAGTTTAGATGATTTTGGAACATTTTTGCCCCCAATATTGTGAGAACAATAGAATTTTTAATATGATATAATTATTATTATTATTATTGTTTTGTCCGACGGGAGAAGTTAAAAATTTTTATAATGTTATGAAGGATTGCGCTTTAACCGACTTGGAAAAATTGTTTTGGGGGCGTGTTAGCTACTAAAAAAAAAAAAAAGTATGAAAGCTCCTAGAATTTTCTTTTTTTTTTAACTTTTTATATTATCGAAATAATTTAAATTAAGTTACGAATTAAAATTTATGAACAATATTCATTTTTTTTTTTTTTTTTTTTCATTTTACTTTATTAACATTAATAGTCAATAAGTAAATCACATACAATTCACAAAGAAAAAAAAAAAAAATTTATTATTATTATTCTCATCATTAAATAATAAAACTCACATTGTTTTAAATAAATAAAAAATTTGTTTTTTCTTTTATGTGTTATTAATTTTTTTAATTAAAAATACAGGAAATTGATTTATACACAAAACAATCAATCAGAGTAATCTTTTCGTTAAAAAGAAAGTTTACAATTAATAATAAAATTTTTTTTTTAAACATTTTGTGTTGTTATCATTATCAAAAAATTGATTTTAATTTTATTATCGTTTATGATAGGTTACCTAATGTGATCAATCGAAATGTTAAAACTTTTTAACTTTGAAAGCCTCGAATAAGTTTATAAAAAAAAAAATTTTTTTAATGTAACAATAGCCTTACATTCGAAAAAACGAAATAAGAAAATTATGAATTGTTTATTAATATTTATTTTATATGTTTATGTATTTTGTTGAAAATTACATTATTACAAATTGGGAAATAGTTAATTGTAAAAAATTACAATGTAAATAATAACAAATTTTTAAATGTTAATTATGTTTTACTACGAATAATAATAACAATATGCACACTTCCATATAAAATTTGCATTTTTAACACTTAAATCTAAACATATATATATTTATTTTAATTTTTTTTTGTAATTGAAAATAATTATTCAATTATGTTTTTTTTTTAAAACAAACACACAACAACTGATAGATTATTATGAAAAGATTTTATTCGAATAGAATTTTTGTAATAATTATTATATTATTTAACATGTATTTCATATAATTTGTACTTATTTAATTATTTGTTTTTATCAATAGCTAAATCAATGTTTATTGTTATTATTATTATTATTATTATTATTATTTTAATGATCGAATCTCTTTATTTTTGAGAGACTTACTAATGATAATTTTAAAAAAAAACTTTAAGAAAATTATGTTTCTGTACTATTGCAATAAAATTTCATCATAAATTTTATTATTATTTAAATTTAATATATATATATTTTTTTCTTACCTTGATGTCATTCAATTTCTAAACTAAATTGCCAATTTAATTGCACTTATATTTTTAAATGTAAATAAATTTAAAATTTTTTTAAAATAAAAGTAAAAATGTATATAAATCAAACCGCCATAAAATTAAACAAGTCATGAAAAAAAAATTTTTTTTTTTAATGTATGCAGTTGCAAAGTGGCGACCTCACCGCCTTCTCATAACAATTATAAGAATGATGGCGGCCGGTCGTTACTTTGTTATTTAGACAAGTACTGCACTGTCATTCAAGTTATTGTGCATTAAATAAGTAAAAAAAAAAAATGTCTTCGGCGAGATACGATCGAGCCATCACGGTTTTTTCTCCAGATGGTCATTTATTACAGGTTGAATACGCTCAGGAAGCCGTTAGAAAAGGTTCAACTGCGGTAAGTTATTTTTAAAATATTTCTAACAATTTTAGGTTACTTTTTTTGTAATGTTTATATAGTATTGAGTATCACTACGAGTTAAAAATATTTCAGGTCGGAGTGAGAGGGCAAAACTGCGTAGTTTTAGGAGTAGAAAAGAAATCCGTCGCAAAGCTTCAGGAAGATAGGACAGTGAGAAAAATTTGTTTGTTAGACGATCATGTCGTAATGGCTTTTGCTGGTTTAACTGCCGATGCTAGAATTTTAATCAACAGAGCACAGATCGAGTGTCAATCTCATAAATTGACCGTCGAAGACCCAGTAACGTTAGAATATATTACTCGATACATAGCTAGTAAGAACGTAAAATTTATATAGATAAAAACAAAAAAAGGGAAAAGAACTATGTGTAATTAACCATGATTTGTTATTTATTCCAGCGCTAAAGCAGAAATACACTCAAAGCAATGGTCGTAGACCTTTTGGAATCTCTTGCCTTGTGGCAGGGTTTGATTATGATGGAGCACCTCACCTGTTTCAAACAGAGCCTTCAGGGATTTTTTATGAATGGAAAGCAAATGCAACAGGAAGAAGTGCCAAAACTGTTAAAGAGTTTTTAGAAAAGTATTATGCAGATGAAGAAGTTCAAACGGAAAGCGGAGCTGTAAAATTAGCTATAAAAGCTTTACTGGAAGTTGTCCAATCAGGTCATAAAAATTTAGAAATTGCAGTTATGAGAAAAAATCAACCTATGAAAATGTTGACACCTGAAGAATTAGATTCTTATGTAACTGCCATTGAAAAAGAAAAAGAAGACGAAGCGGAGAAAAAGAAACAAAAAAAAATATGAACTTCCTTTGTACAATAACAAATTAAATCTGTTACAAATTTTAAATGAATCATTGTACAACCAAATTTTTGTCTTCCAACTGAAAATTTGGCAGTGATCTTTATTATCATCTAAATGCTGAGTGAGATAACATTATTTTTCTACATCTAATCTGTACTTTTTTTTTTTTTTTTACCACATTGGAGTGATGTTAATGTCACAAAGGTAAGTGGTTTGCTATAATAATTATTTTTTTTATGAATGAGTTAGATTTACTTATTATTATTTTAATATACCAAATTTATTATTTATAATTTTGTCTCTCTGCATTAAATGCATATCATCAAATTTTTGTAAGTTTTTATCGTAGTTGAAAATGATTTATTTTTTTAAAAACGAACTTGTAGCTTATCGTTCGAATCATTTTGTGATGAAAATTGGATATGATAATTAATCATTTTATTTTAAAAGCATATGTAATGGCCTTAATCAAAGCCTTATATAAAATAAAATTGCTTCTAGTTTAAGAAAAAAAAATGTTTAATGATTTATTAGTTTGAAAAATTTAATTTAAAATAATTAATAACTTTTTGTTGAAATCGAAATTTTATTTATTAAACAATGAAATATGCACATTATATTTATATATACTGTGATAATGGTGAAATACTAAGTGTTCATTACATATCAGGTAATACACATATACATCACATAAATGATTGTTTGAAATACTTTTTTTGTTGCTTAATTTCAAGGGAAATGTAACCAAAAGAGGAAGTAAGAATCATCATCATCATGTTTAAAGATTTCATAACCAATGTACTCTCTTATGGTTGTTAACTTTTTGATTTTACGATTTTTGGTTATTTGACAACTATTGAATTTTTTTCGCACATAGTATAATGTTTAAAAAAAAAAAAATCAAGCTTTGGTATGCTACCTTCCATATAGACAAATTGATAAAAATACATATCTATTCATGTAATTCACAAATAAATTCATAAATAGTAACTTATGGTCATAAATGATATATTGACATTTAGATTTCCACAAAGGTCTTAGCTACCTTCTTCGTTCACCTTTTTGTGTTTTTCTTTTTTCTTTCTTTTCTTGTGCCATTTGCTTTTGTTTTTCCCTAAACACAAAAAAAATTGACAGTTTTGACAAATTTGACAAACATTTTAATAATGTGTTGACAAAATCTACTATTGTGAAAAAAAAAAAAAAATTTACCTATCTTCCTTGTCTTTTTCCTTTTTCTTTTGGCTGTCAATTTTTGCTTTTTCTCTTTTTTCTTTTTCTGCTTGTTTTACTGCAGCAACATTAATATTTTTTACTATGCTATTTTCACTTCCATTTTCCCCTTCTTCTTCATCTTTATCATTTTCGTCATCAGACATTTGACCATATTGTTGTAAAATTGCATCTCTTATTCTTTTTTCTTCATCAGTATAATTATTTCGAGTAACTATTGTTGGTTTTGCTTGACTTTCCATTAATTTAGCAAGCCTAACATCCATATCTTCAGAAACTTTTAATATAGTACCTTGAACATTTTCATCTTTGGTATTGAAAAGACTCCACTTTTCCAAAATTTCTTGACAAAGTTTTGTTATATTTTCATTCTAAAACAAGGTAAATTTTAAAAATTTTGTTTTATTATATTTCTCAATTTTTTCTTTTTTTTTTCTCTCAAAAATCAAAATTTTATGAATTAGAAAATGTAATTTATTTCTATAAATTTTAAAATAACGAGTTTTAAAAAGAAATAAGGATGAAGTGTTATTGAATGAAAACCGTTAATATTAACAAAAAGGAGAATTTAAATTCTTCACTCGTTAACATTATTACCGTAATTTCTGATAAAATTTCTGTCAGTGCTTGAGTTTTGTCATCTAAGGATTCTTCTCCTTCTAATATTCCCTTGATATACGAACCAAACACTCCTTCGTCCGTATTACAAGCTAATAATTTATTATTTAACCAAGTATCGAATTCACTAAAATCCCCACCGGCCGCCATGTTTTTCTGTAGACGGCAGGGAGCAATTTTCAAATCTGTATTTTGAAAGGTAATTACAAATCAGGTTATGAATAGTACAAACAATGCATAGTACAATGAAAACAAAAACTAAAAGCTTTATTTAATTTAAATAATGTTACATTTAAAATTAAAAATTATTATTGAATGAAGTACTTCACCTGCCAATAATATTAGAGTTTATACTTCATAAGGGTCGAAATACAAAATCAAATATTTTGATCGCTCTATTTCGAAAGTCGGGTATTTAGAATATTTAATTCCACGATATAAAAATATGGCGTTAGAAGACAACATAAAGTATTGTAATTTGCCGAAAAATGTAGAAACTGAATCAGAATATGAATGGGTACCTCTTTCTTTGACAGTTGTAGAATATCCTAAGGGTAAGTAAATTATTTCTAAAAATTACGTTCTTACTTGACTAATAATTCAATTAATAAATAAATTTTTATTAAGAATGGAATTAGTATTTTAAAGGTTTTATTTACAGGTGATTGGCTAGGAAGATTTCTGGCCTTAGCAAGTTTACTTCCATTTAGTATTATTTCAGGTTTTATAGCATTAATTTTATTTAGGCGAGATTTACATACGGTATTTATGAACATATATATTTTTTGTGCAGTTTAAATAATATTTTATTTTTAATAAAGCACTATCAAAATCATTTATGTAAAAGCTAACTTTTTGTAATACAATACTTGTTATGTAGTTTTTATTAAGTATATGTACAGTACAGTGTTTTGTACAATTATTGAGTTAAAAAAACACTTTTGTCTTTCAGATATCTTTTTTTATTGGGACAATATTCAATGAATTAATTAATGTAATTTTGAAACATATTTTTTGTGAAGCTAGACCCTTAGCCAGGAATTCTTTATATACAGAGTATGGAATGCCATCCTCTCACAGTCAGTTTATGTGGTTTTTTACAACTTATATAGTATACTTTATATTCATTAGGTAAGGTCTACATGAATTGAAATTATTGTTTATACATGCTTTCATGATTCATATTTAAATGTTTTATGTTTAGGTTGCAACACATGAACAATAAAACATCTTTGGAAACTGTCTGGAGGGGGGTTCTTACCACAGTGTGCCTTTTAGCTGCTAGTATAGTTACTTATTCTAGAATTTATTTGCAATACCATACTTGGAATCAAGTTTTAACTGGAATAGTTGTTGGTTTTATTTTTGCTTCAATTTGGTTTGCTGCAACATTTGTTGTTTTTACTCCTTTATATCCAACAATAGCATCGTGGTAAGATACAATGCATTCTTATAAACATTTTCATAATAAAATTATATAACTAATATGTATAAATTCAATGTCTTTTATGCATAAATTATCAAAATGCAATCTATCAAAGTACATAAATTTTTGTAACGGACATGCATTTGTGTTTTTCATTTTTTTTTTTTAAACAAGAACTTTATTATTAAAAATATGTTTGTATATATGTACAATAATTTTGGAAAAAATCTTTTTGTAGGAAAATATCGGAATTTTTACTTTTAAGAGATACTACACTAATTCCTAATGTATTGTGGTTTGAATATACAAATAGTCGTCAGGAAGCTCGTGCTCGATCTCGTAAATTGGTTTCTATGAAATCCCAATGACATCTGTTTTCTAATAATAACTACCATTATTGGTGGCAAAGAAGAATAAGATAACTTAATACAAGCCTTTTAAATGGTAACATCTTTTTTTACTATTATTTAGAAGAACAATCATTAAAAGGAAACTTTTACTAGGCTAATTTGAAATGAAAGAATTTTTTTTAACTGGCATTTAATAGGTTTCTTTTAAAATTGAATTTTAATAAAATATTTTATATTTTCTTTGGTGTGTTTTTTTTTACAACATTTGAAAGAAGTATTTTTCCTATTTATGATTTACGATGTATATAAATATACAAAGTTTGTATTTCTTGTATAAAAAAAACTTCTTGTTAATAAACCGACGGATCTAATGCAAAACCGCATTAAGGCATTTGCAGTTTTTTAATTTTTTAATAAAATCAAAAATTAAAATTAAGAAAAAAAATTAGAGATTAGTTACTGTTGAATTTTTTGCAAAATATATATTTTTGAACAGATTCTAATTCCACGTTCAATTGTGGTAAACTAATCGTAATAAGGCGTTAAAAAAGTATTTCAATTTATTGGAATTTTTTAAAATGAAAAAGCCTCCACTTTCATTTGAAATTATTGCTGAGTGTAAAACAACTAAGGCTAGAGTAGGAATTTTGAAATTACCTCATGCAGATGTTGATACTCCAGTATTTATGCCTGTTGGAACTCAAGGTACCGTTAAAGGTCTTCTTCCAGAGCAGTTAGAAACATTAGATTGTAAAATCATTTTAGGAAATACTTATCACTTGGGTACAAGACCAGTAAGTTTTATTTTCATTACGCAATCTGCTACATCATAAGTCATAATTTTTATTTTTTGCTTGATAAATATTGGTGTTATATATAATTTATAATTACGTCAGGGTGCTAAAGTTGTTAAGTCGGCAGGAGGTTTACATAAATTTATGGGATGGAAAAATGCTATATTAACCGATTCTGGTGGATTTCAAATGGTATCACTTTTAAAATTAGCAGAAATTACAGAAGAGGGAGTAAAATTTAAATCTCCATATGAAGGTTTTTTATTTTTAATATTACTTTATTTAAATTGACAGTTCATATAAATCAACATTTAAATTTATATTATTTAGAGTCTGAATGTATGCTAACTCCTGAGCATTCGATATTAATTCAAAATGATTTGGGAGCTGATATTGCAATGCAACTTGATGATGTTGTGAGTTCTAAGGTGAGTGGGCCTAGAGTTGAAGAAGCAATGTATAGAACTACAAGATGGTTAGATAGATGTTTAAAAGTTCACACCAGACCTCATGATCAAAATATATTTCCTATTATTCAAGGTGGACTTCAACCAGAATTAAGAATGAAAAGTGTCAGCTTACAAACTGATAGAAATGTATCCGGCTTTGCGATTGGCGGTTTAAGGTATTTATATATGTTAAGTTATTAAATGAATAGTATTTCTATCTGATTTAAAATTATAAATAAACATGTTTGAAAACATAATTGCTGTTATTAAAATAATCACTTGATTACTATTTTTTTTTTTTTTTTTTTTCAGTGGTGGTGAAGCAAAAGAAGATTTTTGGAAAATGGTTAATTTATCGACAGATTATTTACCCAAAGAAAAGCCTAGGTATTTAATGGGAGTTGGTTTCGCTGAAGACATGCTTATTTGTTGTGCTCTTGGTGTTGATATGTTTGATTGTGTACACCCTACTAGAACAGCTGTAAGAAATTATTATTTGATTGTTTCAGAAATATTGCATTTAAAATTTTGGTAGAATAAAAAAAAAACTGATTTTAAATATTTTTGAAATTTACATGATTTTATATACAAAAGTTTTTGTCAATCCACGAGATTTTTACTATTTTTTACATATTGCACTAATTCATGCAATTATCAAAATTTAAATAACAAAATTGAATTCAATTTTATGTAAATTTTGTTCTATAAATCTTTGATATTGAAAATAAATTTATTGTCATTTTAAACATTCGAATTATATAATGTTAAAAAGTCTCAAGTATATAAATTTAATTAAAAAAATTTTTTTTTTTCAGAGGTTTGGCAACGCGTTAACATTAAAAGGAAGACTCAATTTAAAAAAAAGCAAATATGAAAATGATTTTAATCCGATAGAAAAAGACTGTTCTTGCTTGACATGTCGACGATATACAAGAGCTTATTTGAATGCAATTGTTACTCAAGAAACTGTCGGATGTCATCTTATAAGTATTCACAATATAGCCTTTCAGGTAAGTTTTAATTTCTTATCTATTTTAATAAAAAAAAAAAAAATACTGTAGAAATTTCTATATATATATTTTTTTTCCCCACTAAATTTAAAATTTTTATTCCAGATAAGATTTATGAAAAAAATAAGAGAATGCATTATAAACAATACTTTCCCTAAATTTATTTGTTCTTTCCTAGCTCTTAATTACCCGGATAAAAATATTCCACAATGGATTAAAGATGCTTTATTATCAGTAAACATTGATGTAGATACTGAAATCACTAAAGATATTTCCATTTGTCAAATATAAATGAAAATATAATACTTAATTTAAGGAAGTGTAAATAATTTCAAATTTTTACAAAATTCATTAATATTTATTTTATTTTTATTTTTTCTTTATGTAAAACTTTCCATATTAGAAAAAAGTTCATTGTACTCATTGTCACTTTCAAGATCAACACATTCTATATTTTGGTCTTCGTTAATGTCTGAATTTTTTCCATAAGCAGATGTCATTAGTACGCAATTCAACCTCACTTTAAGATATTGCTGAAAAATTAAGAGCTTGCATTTAGAAAAAAAAAAGGGCTTCACAATTAATTAAATTATTATCCTTTTTATTTTTAATTAACTCACTTCATGTAATAATCTTCTGGTTTCTAAATGATGAATTCTAAGATACCTATCAAGTCCCACACTTGCAAAATAAGGCAATTCTGAATGAGCATAAACATCTCTAATACTACCGATAGGTCCTTTATATCTATGAACAACTTTTTTCTCTCTAAAATCTGCTACCATTAAATGACCTGTCGTACTCCCAACTACTACTTGACTGAAATTTATTAAATAATTTTTAAAATAAAAATATTGTTAACATAGATAATAATAATTAATAAAGTAATAACTTACTTGTTGTTGTTACATAAGCTAATAGCATTAAATGATTGGTTTTCTACAGTTATATTTACCACAGGTCTTCTTTGAGCTTTAGTGTCATATAAACGAATCTAAAATAAATAAACACACACACACACACACACACAAAATTAAAGTCATATTAAAAAATAAAAGTATCAATAAACAAAGAATAAATAATAGGTCAATAGTAAAAACAATAATTGAAATAATGTAAATTTATAAAAAATATAAAACGAATTACATGTCCATGTCGAGTAGAAACAGCGACAAGATTTTCATTATTAGGTAAAAATGTCAGATCTGTGACCCAAATAGGAATTTCCAATTCTAGACTATCCTTTTTCACATTTTTGGCACAAAAAACTTTACATTTTTTATTTACATCCCATAATTTTAAATCATTTTTTTCACCTCCAAGTCCTATAATTCCATCTCTATTGGGACATTTTTTCATTTTGCTTACATTTCCTTCGGTAATAAGTTCTAATTCTTCTGTTTTTTTACATTTCCAAATTTTAATATGCCCTGATTTTGAACAAGTAGTAATTGATCTGAAGTATTTAAGGTACATTTAAATAAATTAATAACTAAGCAAAATTTCAATACAAAATTTTTTGACGTTTTTGGAATATTTTTACCCGTTGATCCTTGTTAAGCCGACTATAGAACCAGTGCCAAATTTTGCTTCCATTGATGTACTATAAGCTTTAAAATCTATATCATAGATTTTAACTATTTGATTAACAGTTCCAATTAAAATTTCTGTTTCATTATTATCACCCCAGTTTAAAATTGAAATTTCACTATCTGGTTTTAAAATTTCAACATTTTGCAAATTTTTTACAACGGCAGCATTTTCTTCTACTTTAATACCTGTGAAAAATTTTTGATGAAATATTTTAAATTTTTAGTTTAAATTATTAACATGAGGTTACATTACAATATTTTCATATTGATAATAATGATTAATTGTAATTATCTGACAATTGACACCAAATAATAAACTTATCGACTTTTGTAACGATATTATTTTACCTTTGAAAGCACCAGTCTTTCCGGCCACAAAAATATTAAAATCTTGCGGTTTCTTAGATAAATTTGTCATTATTAAATATTAAAATAACCTGTTACATTATAATTTAATCTATAAGAATATCACTAACGTCGCGGGTAAGTAAATTTTTATTGTTTACTTTTGGGCATTAACCAAATATATATTTTATACACTAATAAAACATTTTTTAAAAAAAATTGTCCAGTCAATAATATTTTATAGTTATTTAAATTGTATTTAACCTTAATAAAGATAAATTGTTAGACAATTATATTTTTAAAAAAAGAAATCTTTTTAATTAAAATATTAAAATAAACGTTTTAAATAATTTTATTTTAAAAATAAAACATTAAATAAGTTTAAACTTTAATTCTATTACAGCAAAACTTGCACGTGTCAAATGTCGTTTAATAAAAGTTAATTGTTTTAAAAAGGCGGTGAACCAAGATCGATATTAGGAAAAGAAAAGAAAATTAAAAATGGATTTTAACGTTAAAAAGCTAGTCAAAGATGCCAGCACAACGTTTAATAGAGTTGTTCAGGTAAGAAAATCCATTATTTTTTAAAAATTATACTTTAATTTTTATTATTATCGTTTTGCTAAAAATAATAAATCACTTTAAAACTCTTAAAAAAGTTTTTACTTTAACTTTTACACACACACACACAGTTAACTGAAGAAGTATTTGGTTCATCAGAAAAAACTAAATTAGATGCGCATTTTGAACATTTAGCGGAAAGATCAAATGCCACAAATTTATGGACTTCAAAAATAGTGGGCAATTTAGAAGCTGTTTTAAATCCTACTGTCGGCAAAAGTGTTGAGAATTTTTTTATGGACAAAATGGAAAAATCAATTAAAACAAATCGTTTTAGTGATTTAGAGTATTTAGGAATATCTATGATAGAAGCAGGAAATGATTTTGGACCAGGAACAGCATATGGTATATTGTTGAAAATATTTGAAAATTTTAAACTTAAAAAAAAAAGTTTCAACTTGTAAAAATAAAGTGAACATTTCATTATTTAAGGGAGCACCTTAATTAAGGTTGGTCAATGTGAACAAAGACTAGGACAAACCAAGAGAGATTTTATCGCTTCGGCTGAAAATTGCTTTATAAATCCATTAAAAAAATTTTTAGATGGTGAAATGAAAACAATTCAAAAAGAAAGGAAAATTCTTGAAAATTTAAGGTTTGTAAAAAATTTATTGAAAATTAAAAAAAAATTATATTTATTATGTTCACAATAGGTTTGATTATATTCTAGGTTGGACTTAGATTCATGCAAGAGCAAAGTAAGAAAGGCAAGAAGTTTGCAAAATGTGCAATCAGTAAGTCCATTACCTGCTTTATAAATCATACATTATAAGAAACAAGTTAATTAATAAACATTTAAAGATAGTAATCTACTCTCTAATTTTATGTTTGCTATTTTTAATTGCCCCTGCAGAAGGATGGAGAAAACCCTGAGATTTTATTGGAACAGGTATAATTCTTGTGAAATATCAATTTTTTTTTTTTTTTTTCTATTACAAAAGTATTAACAAATAGTTTATTAGGGTAAATTACTTATGATAAAAAAAAAACTTTTTTTTTTTTTTAACAATTTATTGTATGATTAAAAAAGGGAAAAGATGAGTATAATTGTTATAATATTAAATTTATTATTTTATTTTTGTTTAAAAAATTTTATTTTCACTCACAGGCAGAAAGAGATCTTAGAATGGCTCAATCTGAATTTGATAGACAATTTGAAATAACAAAGTTGTTGCTAGAAGGAATTAACAGTTCACACTCCAATCATTTAAGATGTCTTCAAGAATTTGTGGAATCTCAAGTTCGATATTATGAAAAATGTCATCAAGTAATGCAAGATTTGCAGAGAGACTTAACTAGGTAAGTTTGTTTTTTATTACAATTCTTAATACAAGTAGAAATTATTTAAGTTCATAATAATAAAGGCAATATGTTTTTTATAAGTTTCATTCTCATTATGGTAGTTTGTTGTAATATGAAAATTAGTGATGGATAGCAAATAATTTATCAAAAATTTTCTTGTCATCACAGTTTTTACCATAATTACTGATCACATTATTTAAGGTAAAAAAAAATGAAACTAAAGGATTTAATTTTATTATTATTAGTTTATCCTTGCTTAATGCTGGAGCTCCATCATTCTCTGCTCTTCCTTGTGCTACAGAAAATGTAACCAAAACTAATCCACCTCGCAAAGCTCTTGTGAAATCAAATTATAATGCTAAGGATTCTACAGAACTAAGCCTTTTAGAAGATGAGGTTTGTTCTCATAATTTGTATGTTTATAATGAAATTCTTTTAAGGCCCCAGTCATATTTTAAAAAAATGTAATTTAATTATTATTATTGTTTTGTTTTAGGTTATTATAGTTCGGGAATTATCGGATACAGATTCAGATTTTTTTTTAGGAGAAAGAGGTAGTCAAAAAGGAAAAGTTCCAAAGTCAATTCTTGAACTTTTTTAATGTGAAAAAATTAAAAAGATAGTGTTTCCAGGTACTAAGGTTCAAGTTTATTTGTCGTTTGTTATATACCAAGTTTGGTATTTGTAAGAAAATTTTTTAAAAACTCAATTTAATAATTTTATTTTATTCGCTCAAATGAAATTGTTAATTACTTAAAAATGAATATGAACTAATTTAGGCTTAGTTCTTTATTTAATTGTAATTACGTTAAAGTTTATTATTATTATTATTCATAGAAGTTATGCGTTTATTTATTTAAGAGTATACGACGTTCGCGTGTTTGATTTTATATTGCTTCAAGTTTGATATATCATTATTATTATTCTAATTTTAAGTATTTTTCAAACTTGTTAAAATTTAATAGGCTTTTAAATATATATATTTATATATATATAAATATAATTTTAAATAGATTTTGAATTTTCTAGTCAATACTTTTAAAATAATTTAATTATTTCTTATGCTGCAATAATTAATCGAAAAAAAAAAAAAAAAAAGGTATTTAAATTTTCATAAAGGAATAGAGATGTATGAATTTTAAAAGCTAATTAACTTTAATATGATTTTATGAGAAATGTAATAAAACTTATATATGAAATAAAAAAAAATAAAAAATAAAAATAGACATTCTGAAATGAAATAGTTTATTTTTATTATTGCATAAAATTATTTCTTTTTAGACACTCCCACAGTTCTACCTCTTCTTCCTGTGGTTTTGGTATGTTGACCACGAACACGAAGGCCCCAATAATGTCTCATTCCTCTGTGAGCTTTAATTTTTTTTAATCTTTCCAAATCCTCACGAAGTTTGCTGTCTAAATTTGTAGATGTTAGCTAAATAAAAAATTTATAACATTAATGACAAAAAATCTTGTCAGTCAAGTGTAATTGAATAAATAAATTGTTTCTTATAATTCTGCAATATAATTATAAGGAATTATATGCTGAATTTTAAAGAATTAATTTTGCACAGGCTACCAATAACTATCAAATAGGTATTTTTGATAGTACCGTCTCTGTGCTTTTTAATAAGCCTTCATAAAATAAAAAAGTTAATTTACTAAGGTGAGAAATTAAATTTACAAAATACCTGTGAATATTTTCCATCTTGAATATCTTTTTGCCTATTAAGAAACCAATCTGGAATTTTGTACTGCCTTGGATTAGTTAAAACGGTAATTATTTTGTCTACCTGAAATTGTTTTTAAAAAATTATTATTTTAAAGTTTTTTTAAATTTATATCTTTAAAAAAAAAATTCACTTTTAATTATAGAAACCGAACTGATTAGATAAATAACTTAAACTTCTATTTAAAATATGCTAGTGACGTTTAGAAAAAAATTTTCAGTTCTTTCAAGAATTTTCACGTAAGAGAAATTAAAAACTATTTGATTTAATATCATGAGATAATACTAATTAATGGCTAGATTGAAAATAATTTTAACATTTTTAATCAAAATTATAACATGAATTGTATCCAAATTTATCTATTATTAAGACTAACTAACCTCTTCCTCAGAACATTCGCCAGCTCTTTTGTCAAGATCAATGTCGGCTTTTTTAAGAACGATATTAGCAAATCTTCTACCAACACCTTTAATTGAAGTCATTGCAAACATAACTTTTCTTTTTCCATCTATATTTGTGTTCATAATACGCAAAATGTGTTGAAACTTGTCTGGAATTACGAGTGACTGCAAAAAAATTAATTTACAAAACTACAATAAAACATCAATTATAAAAATAATAGCTAAAAAAATTATTGAAAAAGCAAAAAAAATTCGACTGATAAAAACATTATAATTAAACATATATAATAAGATTGATTTAGATAAAATATACCATTTTGTTTCAATTTCAGATCCACTACAACGAACTAGTAAGCCACCATCAATAGAATTCTTACAGACCGCAAAACTTCGGGTAGCAAAAAAGTGGAATGCGTCGTCTATAAAAGCCGAGGTAAATGGTACTAGTGAATAAAACGCGTTTTAAAAATGTTATAAAATATCCTTTAAAAACAGTAAAAAAAGACTTACTTTGCACTTTCTTTTTGTATCAAATGGTAACATTAAAAATTGGCGGAAAAAGCTTAAGCTGTAACCATTATTGGTAGCAAGTTAGAAAACGTTTCGTCTATCGCATTTTTTATTCCCAGTACGTAAGGTTTTTAACATTTATTATATCAAAATGTTTGAAATGAGGTTTTGTCTAATAAATTATTAACAATCAGTTTCCCAACGAAATTAATATGGAAATGTACTTTTAATTTTATTTGTAACTTTAGGGCGTATTATACTGTAGGGATATTCAATGATCAGATTTAATTATTCAAACAGCATTATAGAATCATCGGCTTGTTTTTTATAATATTAATATTTGGTGGTTTATATTTACAGCTAAATGTTATTTTTAAATTACGTTACACTTGATTATTTTTTAAAAAATAGTTTAGTAAAAATTTTCAGAAGTTATCTAAATTACTTATTTATTAAAAGTATTATAATAAAGAAAAATTTTATTCATTGTTTTCATAGGTATTTTTTAAAAATGACAAATAGAAGAAGAAGCGCCAAGGGAAGGACCGCAGCTACTAAAAAATCTGAAAGTCCTCACAAATATTCTAGAAAACTAACTAGAAGAAGTAAAAGAAGCAAAAAATCAGAGTCTCCAGAAAGGGCAGAAGTTGATTCCGATTATTCTGGTGATGAGCAATCTGAGAATTTAGGAAAGCTTAAAAAACCAGATAAGAATGAGGCATGCAATTATATATTTGTTAATTAATTTCTGTATTTAGGTTTTAAAAAATTCCCACGAATTCATGTCACAATTAATTTGTTTTTCTATAATTCATTTACATTAAGTCAAATTTTTTTTAATGACTCATAAAAACTATACAGATTAATTAAAAATTTAGAAATTAAATTTCTATTTTTTAACAATCTTATTATTAACATAATTTTTTATAAAAGTATAATCATGTAATACTATTATTATTCGTTTTATTTGTATTAGTACATTATTAAATGTTTTTTAAATCCTTTAATTTCTTAAAATAAAAAGAATTTTTATAATTTTCTAAATCAGTATGATATTTAAACAAATGTCTTTATAAAATTGTTTTTTTTAACATTTTTTCTTTTTACAGGAAAATGAAAATTTTAAAGATGGTACTTCCCAACTCGAGTCTCAGAAAGGAATTGAAGATCAAAGATCCATATTAAAGGAAGAGGAATCAGGTGGTTCTGATGGATCATGGAAAGTAAAAAGTGAAAATGGTGGAAGTGGAGGCATACCTAAACTGAAATTATGTTTGACAAGGCCTCCTGAAATGTCATCTCCTACATCTACTTCTGATCAAAATCCAAGTCCTCGAAGGAAGAGAAGGTCATTTAAATTTCTTTAAGTCTAACTTGAATACTAATTTTAAATTGAGTTTACATTAAAAGTTAATAATGACAAATTTATCAATTTTTTTCAGAGGAAGGAACATCACTCCTTCAAAAGAAGAAGAACAAGTTGATGAAAATGTTGTAGAGGAATGTTCTAAAAGAGTTACTCGAAATCAAAAATTTAGAGAAATTCAAGAAGCAGAGATGATTAATGCAGAGAAAAATTTCCTCGAATCACAAGCAAAGGTTTCAACTGAACTCAAGCAGCCAGTAAAGGTTGAATTAGAACCTAAAAAGGAAACAGATGAAACTTATAGTTTCAGACAAAATGTAGAAGATGATGAAACACGAATGGCAGTTGAATCTATATCAGTTGCTGAATTTAATGAAAAAAAAGAGAGTAGTGGGCCGAAAGATGATGATTCTGAAGAAAATAAAAAAGAAAATGATCAGATTGTATCTCATATTGATCACACTCCTCAGGAGGTATTAACTACTGATAAACAGCATACTGTAGATACTCCAACTGAAAATGACCAAGGTAAAGAAGAGTTAATTCTGCATACAAGTGAACAGGAAACATTGAATTCATCAAAAGAACCTGAAGTAGAAAAGCAACCTGAATTAAAACCAGAAGATAGTATAAATCAAGAAACCATTATTGAATCTAAGTGTGATGAGAAATCTATACTAAATTCCAAAAATGAAACAAAAATTGAAGCTGAAAACAGTGTTCAAAACGACATAAAGGAAACGCCTAAAATTATAGAAGATAACGAATCAAAAACCGAAGTTGAAGAGAAGGCAGATTCTGTACCAGAATCAATCCCTGCTCAAAAGAAAAGATCACCATCAAGAGATTCATCCGAAGAAAGGGCTAAAGAAGCAGCGTTACTTTCAAGGTAAGATATAAAATACCTCAATTTGAAATTAATTAAGTTGTTAAATAATGTAAAATACATTTAATTTTTTAAATTTAAAATTAAATTAGGAACAAAAATAAGAAAAAAGGGCCAGAAAAAGAAGAAGTGGAAGCAGAAGAAGGAGAAAAATCATCAACTACACAGAATGCAAAGGTTGAAAATAATGCTAAAGCGGAGTAAGTACTTGATTTGCACTTTAGTGTTAAATATAATTAAGATTTAGCTCTTATGATTTACAAAACCAAATTTTTATTTTTTTTTTTAGGATTCAGAATGAAACAAAAATTTCTACTAAAAATGTAGTAACCACTGAAAAAAATCACAAGGTAAGTAGTTATTTTAATTCAGGAATTGCACTTATTGACTTATTGCAAATTTTTTTTTTTTTTTTTTTTGTTTAACTTAATTATAATTTGCAGGATAATTTTGAAGAAAATACTACAATAAAATCAGGTGCTAGGAAGCGGAGATGGGGTTCCAGTACCAACAAAACTAGTAAGAAAGCATCAGTATCTATATCAACTGATTTTCTCAAAGAAATTATTCCAGAAGTTAAGCCGCTTTTACTAAGTGAAGTTCAGTTGTCGCCTAACGAAGAAGATGAAGAAGGTCAATTAAAGGACAGCGATGAAAATGTACCAACAGGTACGAAAAAAGTTGAAAGAGAAAAAATGATTCAAAGTGACGAAAGTGAAAAGGATTACGAAGAAGATGCAGTTGAAAGTGGATTAGATGAAGTAACTCAAGCAGAAGTTAGTCAACCAGCTCCTCCTTCAAAAGAAAAAGGTGAGTTTTTTTGGTTTTTTTTTTTTTTTTTTTTACTTCGATTAAATACTGAAAATTTTAATGAATTTTTCACTTTAGAATTCACGACATTCACAAGAAAAGTTTCTGTCTTGCCTTCAAAAGAAAAATTGCAAAAATCTCCCAGTCCTCCAAGGCATAAGCCCTCGAATATTCTTTACATTGTTAATTTGGTTCGACCTTTTACCATTCCTCAATTAAGGGAATTGTTAGCCAGAACCGGGACTATCGTGGAAGATGGATTTTGGATTGATAAAATTAAATCAAAATGCTACGTAAAGGTAAAAAAAAAAAAAAAAAAAAAAAATTTTAAATATTAATAACTGCTTAATTATTTCAAATATTAAATTTATCTCGTAGTACGAAACAGAAGAACAGGCTAAAACTACAAGGCATGCTCTTCATGGCGTACGATGGCCTGTGTCGAATCCGAAGCAGCTAAACGTTGATTTTGGTACGGATGCAGCTCTAAAGGCAGCGATGGAAGGCAACGAAATTGCTTCTAAACGACCCATTCCTAGCTTATTTGATAAGCAAATCGAGTTGAAAACCAATGAGAAAATAAGAGATAGAGATAAGGAGAAAATAAATGAAAAGCGAGAGAAAAACGAAAAAGACAAAAAAGAGCGTAGTAAATACAGAGTGGACGACAAAAAGGAAGATGAGGACGATGATAAAGACAGGAAATTGCGTCCCCCCGTTGAGCCCCTTGTTCGGGATAGAACCATTAGAAGGGTTTGTTTTTTTTTATATGTATTCAATAAGTAAAGTAATTCTCCTAATTATTATTATTATTATATTTACAAATATGTAGGTAACGATGCCCGTCCGAGAATGGGATGTAGGTAAAACTGAAGATGGATTTTCTCCCCCCGCTGACGGTTTAGAATTTTCTCGACACCGTGATGATAGATATGAAAGAAAGATAGAATATGACAGAGAGAAAAGAGATGATTATGATGATAAAAGAAGACGAGACAAAGATAGAAATCGCAGGAGTACATCTGCAGAACCTTGTGAGTAATGACGTACATATATATTTAATTTCTCTTATTGTTATTCGCATGGTGAATTATTAAAAAAAAAAAAATTTTTTTTATTAATTATCAGCCCGAAAAACAAAGAAAAAAAATGAAGAAGAAACTCCGGTTAAACTTTTGGATGATTTATTTCGTAAAACAAAAGCCACTCCTTGCATCTATTGGTTACCTCTCACGCCGGAACAGGTGACTCGAGTTAAATTTTTTTTTTTTTTTTTTCTTCTCTCCATTTTATAGTAGATTTACATAACTGGATTCTTTTTTAGATCTCAGTCAAGGAAGAAATGCGACGTAAACATATGGCAGAGCATGAAAAAAAGGTAGCAGAATTAAGAAAAATGCAAAGGGAACAAAACAAAAGGAATTGTGACAAAAGACGGCGTAGAACAAAGTCTCGCTCTAGAAGTAGGAGTGTTAAAAAATGAAAGGAAATTTATATATATATATATATATAAAAAAAAAAAAAAACAACAAGAAGAAAACGATGATTGATGAGAGGCCCTTGAAAATCGTTTTTTTAAAAAAAAAAAAAAAAAAAAAAAGGATGGAAAATCCTCAAAAATGCCTTTGACGTCATGATTATTCAATCAAAAAAAAAAAAAAAATTTTTTTAATTACGGCCTTTTTTTTCGAAAAGTTATCTGAAATATTCTCCTGCCAAAATTTAACAAAAGAAAAAAGGAAAATGGGTTTTTTTTTTTGGAAAAAATTAATTTAAAATAATAATAATAATAATATCTTCAGTATTTAAATTATATTTCTCAAATTTTCTGAGAAATGGTAGTCGGAGAAAGTCGTTTGAATATTTTCAAGAAATCTGCGTTCACACGTGTCCGCATACGTCAACCTGTTAAATAATTATGGTCTGTTCTTAATCAATTGCATAGAATCTTGAAAATTATTATTTCCTCTTCTTTTTTCTTGCTTTCTTCAGTTTTTTTTTTTTTTTTTTTTTTTTTTTCCGAGTAATATTTCTTTTACTAACTTTTTTTTGTCTTTTTTTTTTTTTTTTTTTTTATTTCTCGTTAACAAATTACTCTTTTTAACAAATGGGGAGGCTTATTGGGTTATTCTAAAAATTCTTTCGTTCAAATCAATCAATCAATAACCAATAGGGTTTTAAAAATTACAAAGGAAAAAAATAATAATAATAAAATTATTATTATTACCAGTACTATTATCATTATTAATATTATTCTTATTATTATTATTAGTTTATTCTTTTTTTTTTTACTCTACCGGGAGGAATTTTTTTTTACTATCACCTTATTTACCTTATGGCTTACTTAGGTTGAAAGAAGCGGTATTAATCAGATTTATTACAGGGTCATCAATAGTAACTGAATGAAAGGAAGTTTGTTTTTTTGTACTGCTGTGTACGGGAGACCTGTCATTGTTGTCCGGTGGGTGATCTTCAACGATCCAGAGTCCCAGAGAAGTTTATCTTTTGGGAAAAAAATATTGACAAGAGAATTTATTAAATATAATAAATAATCAAATTTATTAAAAATCAAGTGAAAAGTGAAATTATGTATAAACTGTAACTGAGAAAGCCAAAGAAAAAGTTTTTGAGAGAAAAAGACATAAAATGAATAAAACTGACATTGGTATTGAATAATGATAATAATAATGTGAATAATGGAAATTCCATCATATATATATATAAAAGTTGTAGCACATGAAGAAGATTTTCTGCCACTTGGGTCATCGATTTTTTTTTTTTTTTTTAAAAATAAATCATTTCATATTGTAGTTCAAATTTTAAAATTATTCTAAAATTATTCAATTCTTTTAAATAAATGTTTTCTTTAACCGCATTATTTTTTTATTTTTTTTTTATTTTTAATTAAATTATAAAAAAATTAAAACATTAATTTATATTCCAATCATATTTTCGTCATAGGATTACATGGTATGTAAAGGTTTTGGTTAATTTTGTTTACTTGTTTTGCGTTACATTTATATTTAAATTATCATCATTATTATTATTATTATTAAAGGTTCGCATATAATGTGATTTTAATTTAAATATTTTTTATAAAAATATATATATATATTTCCCTATTTAAATAAAATCAATTAAATCTATATATATTCTGATAAATATTGATAGAAAGATGTAAAAAAAATTTTTTTTTTTTTTTTTTGAAAAAAACGGTTACCATAGAGTAGATAAAAAGTGGCGTCAAACTTTCCATTGTTGTTTAGATTTTCTTTTGTTTTACTAGTTAAGTTATTCTGATTCTGAAATTCTCGATTCAGAATAAAAAGAAATATTGGAAATAGTATTGACATTTGTTAGACATGTATGCGACTTGTAAAAATAATAACGAAAGTAATACGAAAAAAAAAGGTAACATACTATCAATGGGAGATGAAGATTTTTACGTATTAAAATTCCCACAAAAATTGTGGAGGATTGTTAATGAATGTAATACGGGAGCGATACAATGGGGAATTTACGGGAAGACAATATTAATTGATTATAATCTATTTCAAGCTCAATATTTGGAATGCGAAATACCTAAATTCAAAACGAGAAATATGACAAGTTTTGTACGACAATTGAATATGTATGGTTTTAAAAAAATGCAAACTCAAGTTAAAAACGATTCCTCTAGGTGTTGTAATATTCACGAATTTTTTCATAATTGTTTTCGATTTGGTAGGAGTGATTTGTTGGATAGCGTTAAAAGAAGGCCGACTCCATTAAAAAATACAAGAGTAGTACAAAATTTGGAATATCATAATCAGTCGAGACTTCATTTATGTCGGGTAAATATATCATTTTTTTGTCATACACAAATAATTTTATCGATTAATTAATAATTTAAAATTAAAATTTTTCCGTTTTTTAGGCAGCTTTTGCTAAAGCCCTTCAAAAATCAAGGGAAAGAATGCATCAGGAAAATAAAGAAATAGTAGCTGTTGAAAATAACGGTTGGTTTTCTTTTTCTTAAAATGAATTTATGTAAATGAAATTTTTTTGTTTTTTTTTAAAACATTAAATATAATTATTTAGTTACAGGTGATGGAAAAAATGATCAAGTGATCGAAGAATGTAATTTTCAAGTAATTCCAATAGAGAATAGTTTAAAAGATGTAGGAAAAGGTGAAACGCGTAAAAATTTAACGGTTGAAGTTAGTTCCGAGTTTACCGATTACATCGATATGAATCCCGAATTTCATGATTTTAGAACCGAATCGGAAAATTCAAGGTAAAAAATTATTAAAAAACAAAAAACAAGATGGATTTTGATTAGGTTTTTTTTTTTTTTTATGTAAAATAATATTATTGTAATTTCAGTATCGAAGATATAAATATATTTGAAAACCAAGATCTAGAACTGACGTCATTAGCTACTGAAGATCACACACTTCATTTTTTTGATCATTCATCATTAAGTGAAACTGAAAAAGATTATTTTGTTGACATTAATGAAACTTCTGTTTTAAGAGGAAATCATTCTGTTCAAGTTAAAAAAGGTTTCGACGGTACTAATTATGTTATTGATTTGATGGTCGGATGTCCAGATGAAAAAAATGTGGTAAATACATATATACATTTATTTTTTTGGTAATAACCCAAAAATTGCTTGCTCACGGATAATTCATTTTTTTTTTGTTAGGAAAACGTCGTCACTAAAGTGCTTGAAACCGAATTATTTCACGAAGAAAATAATCAAAAAGTTGAAACTCAAGCATCGGAGTGTTTGATTGTCATCAATTCATCGACCACCGATGATAAACAAGTTACCACAAACAGTGATTTGGAAAGAAGACATATGTGTGAGACCAACACAGTTGAAGAATTTTATGATTCCATCACATCTTATTTAGGATTGTAGTTTATTATTAATGAATTGTAATTTCATAATAAACTAAGATTTAATTTTAATTTAATTATTTATTTTTAAATATCGTCAATTTAAAACTTATAGAATGTCAAATAATTTAGAATACAGTTACATGCCGTGACCCCTTAAAAAAATTTTAATAATATTATTTTAATGTGTTCTAATATTAATAAATGAATATTTAAAAAATAAACATAATTTGAATTTTACCATGGTATAGTAATAAAATTCAAATATTTTATTAAAATAATAGTTAATATGCAATCGATTGTAGTAATTTAAAAATATATCAATAATATTGTTGGTCGATTAATTTAAAATATTTATATAATATATATTACAAATAAGGCATATATATTTACTTCGATAAACTTTCAACTTGGTTTATAAATACTTTAACTAAGAAGTAATTTTTTTATTTTGTTTTATCTGTAAATCATTAAGCATAAAATATTTTCAAACGAAAAGTTGAAAATAATAATTTGTTAAAAATCACGTTTTTTCAAAAATAAAGCAACGGTAAAATTTAAAATAATTATCAATTAGAAACCTTTATTATTTTAATAATATTTAAATAAAGTTATTTTAAAACAACAGTAAAATGTATTTTATAGATTTTATTCCATTTAAGATATACACTGTTTGTAATAAGTTTAAAAATGAGTTCACTGAAGAAGTTTTTTTTTTTTTTTTTTGTTGATGATATTTATAATTTTTTTTGTTTCTTTTTCTCCGCTTCATCTTCTTTTTCTTTTTCAATGGCAGTTACATAAGAATCTAATTCTTCAGGTGTCAACATTTTCATAGGTTGATTTTTTCTCATAACTGCAATTTCTAAATTTTTATGACCTGATTGGACAACTTCCAGTAAAGCTTTTATAGCTAATTTTACAGCTCCGCTTTCCGTTTCAACTTCTTCATCTGCATAATACTTTTCTAAAAACTCTTTAACAGTTTTGGCACTTCTTCCTGTTGCATTTGCTTTCCATTCATAAAAAATCCCTGAAGGCTCTGTTTGAAACAGGTGAGGTGCTCCATCATAATCAAACCCTGCCACAAGGCAAGAGATTCCAAAAGGTCTACGACCATTGCTTTGAGTGTATTTCTGCTTTAGCGCTGGAATAAATAACAAATCACGGTTAATTACACTTCGTTTTTTTCCCTTTTTTTGTTTTTATCTATATAAATTTTTACGTTCTTACTAGCTATGTATCGAGTAATATATTCTAACGTTACTGGGTCTTCGACGGTCAATTTATGAGATTGACACTCGATCTGTGCTCTGTTGATTAAAATTCTAGCATCGGCAGTTAAACCAGCAAAAGCCATTACGACATGATCGTCTAACAAACAAATTTTTCTTACGGTTCTATCTTCCTGAAGCTTTGCGACGGATTTCTTTTCTACTCCTAAAACTACGCAGTTTTGCCCTCTCACCCCGACCTGAAATATTTTTAACTCGTAGTGATACTCAATAGTATATAAACATTACGAAAAAGTAACCTAAAATTGTTACAAATTTATTAAAAGTATCGTACCGCAGTTGAACCTTTTCTAACGGCTTCCTGGGCATATTCAACCTGCAACAAATGACCATCCGGAGAAAAAACCGTGATGGCTCGGTCATATCTCGCCGAAGACATTTTTTTCTACTTATTTAATTTGAAATTACTTGAATGACAGTGCACTACTTGTCTAAATAACAATGTAATAGCCGGCTACCATTTTATTTATAAACGATTATGAAAGGCTGTGGGTTTATTGAAAGATAGCAAAAATTTCGATCATTTATTTTGTTTTTATTTTTTGCTGCCGGCATAACTTATTAATTTTGTTCAAGAAGGCTTTGATATTTTAACGTAACTGGGAAGAGAAAGAGTAAGTAAAAGAGAGAGAGAGAGAGAGAGAGAGAGAGAGAGAGAGAGAGAGTGAGAAAGAGTAGATGAAGGAGAGTAAGAGCAAGAGAGAGGGAGAGGAAGATAGGAAAGTGAATATGATTGTTTAAAGGCAGTGTTTTTATTTTTTAGAATTTCACTTTGAGCTGTTGAAAGTCAAATGTTTTCTGAAAAATTACTATTTTCTTTTTCCAGGTAATTAATAAAATTATTTCATAAACTATGAATAAAATAATTATAAACTGATTTAAGGTACATTAGTTTTTTTTTCAGTTAATCTTTCCACGCCATAAAACTGAATAATAAAAATATTTGCCAGCATTTCTTTTTGTTATCAATTAAACTTTTCAAGAAAATAAAGCATTTGTTCTTAAAATTTGTTGATGGGTCTTATAGGGTTCCAACAGTATGACTAAATTTTTGTAGTTAGGTTTACAACGGACATGACATAAAGATAAAATGGCGCTCCGGTATAATCTTATAGATTCAAATTTAACATTTTTAAAAATGTATCGTTGTTATTTATTACCAAAGCTTATTTTTATTAATAACTTGTACGAGATGAGTTCTTAATTTGTTTTGTTCAGTATGGAGTATTAAGTAGTTTCTTAAATTTGTTTAGTTTTCTAGTGTACGAAAAATCAAGAAAAAAAAAAAAAAATTAGCGTTAACAATTTGTATAAATTTAGTGTGCTAAATATTTTAAATTTATGAATTTTCAAATAATTTAGAAAAATAAATTAGTAGGTATTTTTATTATTCATATAAAAACTTTTATAATTATAAATTTTATTGACTAATATATTGATTATTCAGTTTTAAAATTTAATTAAAGGATCTTAATATTTGAGAATGGTATTAATTGAACATTTACCTAGTAATAAATTCTGTTCATATTATGAAACAAATAAGTTTGATTACAAAAGTATGGTTTTTACAGGTTTCCTGTTCCCCAGCTACTGGTTTGAGCTGGTTTTTTAAATTGTTTAAATATAATTAAAATTATCAGGATGAATTTCAAGGAACTGATTGGTGAGTTACACTTTAGAAATTAAAATTTCGGGTTTTTAATCAAAATTTGAAATTTTATACAGTTAAATTTTTCTTCTAACTGAATAATTACTTATGTTTTTATCTTAAAAAATTAATTATATAATTTTATTCTAATATATAAAATTTATTTATTTAGAATCAAACTTATGCAAAAACATTTTAATTAATTATTTTACTCAAAATGAAATATGTTATTATTATTATTATTCAATTTTGTTGTATTCTAAATAGAATTCTTTAAAGGATTATTACTTTTATTTAGGCAATTGAAAACTGGTAATGGTTTCATAATAATTTAAAATGGCAAGGCGGAGAAGAGGAGCTTCCATAAAATCAGCTAGGCAAAGTAGAAAAATAAAAAAAAACGAAAAAGTCAATGGTCTCCTTCCATCGAATAAATCCATTTTAGATGATTCTTCACACTTGATTGAATCAGAAACAGGCAACAGTTTAAATGATGCATCTATTTGTATAAGTAGTAATTGTTTTGAAACTTCAAGCGATCCTGTTGTTCATCATAAAAAATTTGGGAAAATCAGAGTATCTGGTCAAAATGAGAATTCCCTAGATGTGGAGCCATTGATGACTGAAGCAAACAAAGATTATAATCGATTTGATTCAAAATCTTCAGATGAAAATGAGTGTGATAATGTGGAAAATAACACATTTTCAAATGATGTTAGTGTTTTAGATATTATGAGAGGAATTGAAATAACAGGAGCTAAAGCTCAAAATTCTTTTGTCGATTTTCGAAAACAATCTAGTGTTTATAAAGCAGAAAATGACATTCCATTAGATGGTTCAGTTATTATTAAACCAGGTACCTTTAGTTCAAATACAATAACTAGCAGTGTGAAACCTAATTTATTTTTCGATACGGCAACAACATCTGAAATAAATTCAGTTAATTTTTTAAAAGTTCTCCAAGGCATTGAAATGTTAGAAAGAAATGTTTCAGGATCTTCTGTACCTTTAGAATTTGGTGAATCATTACCAAAGCAAGAAAAGGATTTCTTAAATACTTCTACATCTTCTACACCTGTTTATTTTAATGAAGAATCTGGTTCGAAAATCTTATATGCAGATGATGAACTTCCTGGCAATTGCGTAAAATCGGAAACCGAAGAACTAAATAACGTTATTATGAATGTTGTTGAAAATTCTAAAATTGAAGACAGCATAAAAAAAAATATTAGCTCCCCAGAAGATACTTCTTCAGATATTCAAAATGAAACAGAGGAAACTACTAGAAAATTACAAAGCATTGGTTTAGACGAACAGTGGGAAAGGTATGAAAGCCCTGCGTCTAAGGCTAGCGATGAAACTTCTGATAAGAAAGCGCCAGCAGCGAAAAGTCGAACTGGAAGTACTGATGTAGCAGAAACTGATAGTAATTCAAATTTGGGGGGTACCATTAGAAGAAGCAATCGCATCCGATCCATAGGTATTATGAAGCAAAAAGAGAGAGAGCAAGCTGCAGTTAAATCAGAAAATGTGCTTAAAAGTCCAATGGCATCTGGTTCGCCCGCAGTCACTCCACCAGTGCCCGCATACGATGATAAACCAGTTAAAGTAAAATCGAGATGGCGACGATCAAGCGAATTAGAAATGCATTGCGGCAAAGTGGATTCGGAGTCGGTGTCTTCTACTTGCTCATCCCCCGTTAGTTTACCTTTTCAAATGTCTTGCAATGCAGAACCGTCTCCGGAAGACTTGGAAAAATTAGAAAGAGAAAAAAAAGAAATTGAGGAAGGTTTAAAAAGCTTTACTGTTCTTACTGAAAACGAATATAAAATGGAAAGGTAAAATTTATAATTGCTTAATACTTATTTTTAACATTTGAAAATTATAATAATTATTATTATTATTATTATTATTATTTAGATCTGCTTGTAAAGAAACTAAAAGAATGATTTGTGATTGTGTATTAACAAAAGAAGAATTAAACAGAGGAGAAGTCGGTTGCGGAGAAGATTGTTTGAACAGAATGCTTTTTTTAGAATGGTAATATTAATATGAAACTGGTCATGTTTTTAATATTGTAATGGTACAAAAATTTATTTTTAATTTATTTTTTAATTTTTAGTGGGTCAAGATGTGCCTTAGGTGATAGATGTACTAATAAACGTTTTCAAAAATTGCAATATGCCAATTGTAAAATTTTCAAAACGGAAAAAAAGGGATTTGGTTTACGTGCAGAAGAAGATTTGTCCGGGTTTGTAAATTACTTACGTAAATATCGAAACGTTTATTCGCAAATATGTTTTTTCGAAATTTCGAAATTTTTATGTTTAGGAACACCTTTATTATGGAATACGTTGGAGAGGTGGTGAATCAAAAAGAATTTGGCAGGAGAGTTAAAATGTACGCAAAAGAAAACAATAAGCATTTTTATTTCATGGCGTTGAAAGGAGATGCAGTGATTGATGCTACCAACAAAGGAAATATTTCGAGATTTATTAATCATAGTTGCGATCCAAATGCTGAAACTCAAAAGGTGAATTTTAATGATTAGTTTACATTAAATATTTCAAATTATTTATTTTAATTAATAAAATTAATTATAAAATAAATAAAAAAGTAAAGCAAGCTTGATGACGCTTGCTTGTATTTTCGGAAACTCAAATTTAGAATTTTATTTTCAATATTTATATTACAGTGGACTATAAATGGAGAATTACGAGTGGGTTTTTTCACGAGAAGATTTGTTGCTGCAGGAGAAGAAATCACGTTCGATTATCAATTTCAACGTTATGGGTAATTCTATTTTTCATTATCTAAGAGGAAATTTTGCTATTATTAATTTTTAATTTAACTTTTATCACTTTGCTATTATTCAGAAAACAAGCTCAAAAATGCTATTGTGAAGCTTCGAATTGCCGGGGATGGATCGGAGAAAACCCCGATGAAAGTTTTGAAGATGATGAGGAAGGAGAAGAGGATGATGACGAAGATGAAGACATTGATGAGGAAGAGGAAGAATATGAAGAAGAGGGAGAAGATAAAAAATTAAGTCGAAAAATGGGTAAAATTGACGATGATAAGGATAAAAAGGAAGATTCGGGAAAAATTGTTCCCTCCGTTCAAAAAGTCAAAAGGCAAAGAAAGCTTTCAGAACGGAAGAAAAAAGATAGGAAAACTACAACCATTGTGGATGATATGGGAGTACGTTTTAATTTTTGCTTTTTTTAAATAATTATTATTATTATTATTATTATTTTTTTTTTTAAAAATATTTTTAATAACACTTTAAAAATTTTTAGTTGGATGAAGAAATACAAAAATTATTTCAAACGGGCCTTAAAAATAGGGCTCATACATTAACATTAAGTAGGCTAATGGTTCGGGCCGAAGACTGGTCAACCAGAGGAAAGTTATTGAAATTGATAAGAGAAGGAGAAACTCCTTGCAGAAGATTATTTTTAGACTATCACGGTTTAAGACTCATTTGCAGTTGGATGTTGAGCAGAGAATTAGAAGAAAGTAACGACAAAAATGATAGAAGACTTGAGGTGATTACTATTTACGTATTATTTTTTTTGCAATATTTAATAACCGAGGTGCACTCTTCAAAATTTGCTAAGTATAAAATTATTTATTATTTCAGATTCTAAAAACTCTTTCAAAGCTTCCTATACCCAACAAAAATATGTTAATAGATAGTAAGGTACTAACTGTAGTTGAACAATGGGCCAAAAGCGGATTTTTAACGAGAAAACTCTCAGTCGACGATGAAACCGTAAATGACGAAAGAAAATTAAAACCTGAACCTGAAAGTATTCCCGGTTTGGGTGGAGAAATTGTAGATAAAACCACCCAAAATGTGTTAAATGGAGAAAATTTCGATAAACCTGATGGATCCGAAGAAGTGAATGAATCGGCTGAAAAAGTGAAACGAATGGCTGACATTGTGCTTGAATCGTGGTCTTCTCTTAAAGAAGTATTTAAAATCCCTAAAAAAGAAAGGATAGAACAAATGAAGGAACACGAAAGACAAGCAGACAGAGGTTATTGCGAGTATTTAGGAAAGGAAAACGTGAGGGATAAATATGATAGGCATGATAGGTATGGACGATACCGAGATAGGGAAAGAGAAAGAATGCGGGATCGTAAAAGAACTCGAGAATCTCCTCCAGATCCAGAATGGTTTAGAAATCATGAAAGGTAAATGAAAATAAAATGATACAGAACGAACAGTTTGCACACTTTTTCTGCATATATATATATATATACACCAACACATATATGCAAAACATAGACTCTTTTTCTCACATTTGTTTCTTAAAAAATATTACAGGAAAATGAAAATGACTAAACATGAACGTCGTCAACTATTTGCGTTAAAAGTATTACAGGAAGACGAAGAAGCCAAAAAACGGAATGAGCATTTAGAAATGTGGAAGCAGCACGAGTCTCGATGTCTCGCACTAGGGCTCGATCCAAACCTAAATGCTGCTTGTGATCCTCAAACAGGTTTTCCCATATTCTTCGATCACAATTCCGGAACGTGGCAAAACTGTCCTTCATCCTCTGGTCCATCTCCTTCCGTGCCTCATTCTGTCACTCCTACAATATGTCCATCTCCTATGTATTCCGTAAATTCTGCTCTCATCCAAAATTGTCCCATGTGCACAAATATACCCGTTTGTTCAAATGTAAATAATCCAATATGTCACAATGGAATGGTGCATACAAATATGCCTTTAACAAACGGTCCTGTGTGTTCAAATATTACCGTGTCGCCGTGCCAGCGACAAAATTATTCAAATATGACAACTCAATATCAAGGGCAGTTGCCGCAATCAAATTTAGAAGTATTAGATGCCACTTATCACGAATCAGTTTCTTCTTTAAACGCGCAACAATCTTTTGATGAAAGTTCTTCGAACGAGTTGAATCGACCTCTAATTACGGAAACTCCATTGAATTTTCCCATAAAGCTTCCTCCGAAATGGAAAGCAGCCAAAGATCCCAAGGGTCGCGTTTACTACTATCACATAAAAGAAAGAGTGTCTCAGTGGGAGCCTCCCCAATGGAGTGAAGAAGAGGCGAAAATCGAGGCCGCCAAAACCGTCGATTTAGAAATGGGAGAAGAGTCGAGTAGTAGTACGGAATCAAGTACGGATAGTTCTAGTGAAGAAGAGGGGGAAGAGGGAGACCATGTCGAAGAACGTAAAGAGCAACAAACAGAAGGGTTCAATGTTAGTTTTTTTTTTTTTTTTTTCCCAACGCACAAGAATCAAGTTTTTTATTTAATTAAAAAAAATGTAATTAATGACCGATTTTCAGGTTTCCAAGAAAAATGATGACGTCAGCACGGATAAAAAATCAATAACCGATATCAATTCAAAAAATAACGTAACAGGTGTTTCATCTGGCGATGATTTGAAATCCAAATCGTTCGAAGAAGATAAAGATGAAGATTTAAGTGCGTGGGAAGATGAAATCGAAGTAGTAAAATCAACAAAAGCAACCGGAGATAAAATTAACGTTAACGTTCCCAACGAAAACAAACCTCCTCCCGTCACGATTCCCGTTTCTCAACCTGCCAAAGGGAGAAGAGCTGGACTCGTTCAAGAAATAATGATAAGCGTGAGTTTTGAAAACGACGAGTAAATTTACAAAAATTAAATCATCTTGTATTCAATTTAAAATATTAAGTAAAAAATTTGGTTTTTTTTTTTTTGACAGCCTCGGCGAGAAGAAGATCGAGTGGATAGTAGGAAATATAAAGAAGTGAAGGAAATGCTCAGACGGCAAAAGGAAGAAGCGAGAATGAAGGAAAAGTCACGGAACAAGGGTAAAGTCGCAGAAAAGGGAAATTTAAGAGTGTCGAGAAGTAAAAAGAAAAGGAAAGATAAAATCGGACGTGGCAATAGAACGAAAGGAGAAAAAGTGACGGCGAGTTCCGATACGGCCACGGATAAGAAAATAAAAGAAAATTTTAAAAACAATATGGCGGGAGCAATAGTTTCGCATTTAAATCCGTACAGAAAACAAGACTGTAAAATAGGAAGGATAACTTGTAACGAAGATTTTAAACATTTGGCAAGAAAGGTAATTAATTAATTAATTGTTTTAAAAAAAATGTTTTTAATAATTATTATTATTATTTAATTTATTTTGTAATTTTAGCTGACGCATTTTGTTATGTTAAAAGAACTTAAACATTGTAAAGGAGTCGATGATTTGGAATGTAACGACAGCGTTAAAGCCAAAGCAAAAGACTTTATAAAAAAATACATGGCTAAATTTGGAGCTGTTTACCAAAGACCTAAACACGAAGTTTGGAAAACGTGACAAACAAAGTTTTAATTATCATATTATTATTATTATTTTTTTTTTTTTCTCCTCATCAAAATAATCAAGGGAAATTCAGTCAATTCGTCCTTACTCGTTCCTTTATCTTTTGCTATTTTTTTGCTACGAATAACTGATCCATTTAAAAAAAATTCATTCATTAGGCTTAATTTATCGCCGTATATTATATATATATATAGTTTGATAAGTTTAAATAATTTATTATCACCTTTTTTTTTTTTTTTTTGTAAAAAATAAAATTAATGATCAATACTTATACTGTATAAATGTAGTAGAATTCGTATAAAAGAAAAGAAAATTTTTTTTTTTTTTGTAAATTTTTTTTTTGTTTTAATTAACAGACATTGAAACAGAAAATAAATAAATAAATAAAAATAAACAATTAACAATTTTTTTTTTTAAATTAATAATAATAATAATAATAATAAATTAGTTTTTACAAAATGGAATGGATTATATTAATTAAATAAAACAACAACGACCGTATTTGAAAAAGGAAAGAAATTTTTTTACATCATGCAATTAATTTCCCCCCCCCCCCCTACCGCTTAACATTATTCATTATCTCGTTTAAATAATAATAATAATAATAATAATAAGTAAATGAATTATTAAATAATATTAATAATGATGATAATTAATCGATTTCGAAATGAATGAATGAAAAAAAAAAATTCTTATGCTAGTCCTTTAAAAAAATGTCCATTTAAAAAAAAAAAATTTGTACTTGGCTCATTAATTAACGATTTTAATTAATTATTATTATTATTTTTTACTTTATAAATTTTTTTTTTTTACACATTCAAATAATTTTTTAAATTAATAATAATAATTTTAAAAAAATTAGAAAATTTTAATTTACGAATTGTAGATGATAAAATTATACATATAAAAAAAAAATGTATTGTTTGTTTTATTATTATTATTATTATTATTATTATTATTATTATTATTATTATTTTGTAATTATATTTGGTGTTTGTAAATGAACCTGTAAAGCCTGAGTTAATGTTATTGTTAACATGGATTTTTTCGTTTTATTATATATATATATATATATATATTATTTTTACCATTAAAATGATGCAGCATGATTAAATTAATTTTCTTTTTTTTTTTCAATATCGATTATTATTATTATTAATATTTAATTACGCTAATATATACGCCATTTTCCACTCGGTTCGATTGGTTTAAATACGCACACGCACACCCCCCCCCGCCACAGACACACACACACGCTGCAACTTATAATAATAATTATAAGGATGGCCGTTAGTTACGTCATCAATAAATAAAAACACGCAATCGTTTATTATTATTATTATTAATGTTTTTTAGAAGAAGAAGAAGAATTTGTTGGTTTTTGTTGTCTCCAAAATTCTTGTCGACTTTTTAAAAATGTTATCCCTTCTTCAACCTGTGCTTTTATTAATTTTGCTGCATTTTCATTAGAGCATTTTAAATCTTAAAACAAAGCAAAAAATGGAATAATTAAATAATAATAATAATAATAATAAAACATAAAATACCTGGACATACCTGGATGTTTTAATAAATTTTCTAAATATATTCTATCCGCATCGAGTTCACCTAAGAAACCAGAATTATTTGATGGTTTTTTGGTTAATGGTGCTGCCGATTTACTTCTTCCATGTTTTATTTTGTTCTTATCGGTTGTGGTTGTTGTGGTTGTTGTCGTGCTGCAACTTCTTGTATCGACTTCATTACTGGATTTATCGCTTGATGATTTGTTTGTTCTGTTACTTTCCATCTTTGTACTCGAGGAACGTTGTGAAGATATGGAATTTTTAACTTTCTTACAATTTTTTAAATTTGAGGTACCTACGAATGAAAAAAAAAAAAAGATTTTGAGACTGACCGGTATATTTTTTACTTCGACTTACCTCCTATCGTATTTTCAATGGCTTCTTGTGCTTTTTGTACTCCTAAACGAAAACATTCGAGCTCTGGCCTGATTCTGTGTCCTCTATGATAAAACATCAAGCTGTGTTCGAAATCTCCTAAATAATACAAAGCTTCTGCTTTTTGAAAAATACCTTTTGAAAAAAAGTACTCATTATTATTATTATTATTTATTTAAATAAAGTGTACTCACTTCTTCTTCATTACCTCTTACAAAGGTTTTATCTTTAACCAAAGCTGTTTCTGCATCCTTTAATGCCAATTGTGGTTCACCAAGACATATGTAACATTTACTTCTTGCAACTAATCCATTCTTATCATCGGGATTAAGATCTAAAGCCTTAAAAGAAAACATTTTGTTAATATTATTATTATTATTATTGTTAAAATGTTTAAATGCAAGGGGAGGACATTGTTTTATTTGGTAGGAGACCTTGTTGATAAAATTTAAAGCAATTTTTAAATTTCCACTACGTAATTCGGAGCTTCCGAGTGCCAAAAGAGTCGATGGATCCCCTTCTTCGGGCATGAGTAAATCAAAATTTTTATCTTGTTTTTTTTTATTTTGCAAACTTTGTTTAATGTCGCTCGTACCCATGTTTACAGCCGCAGCTCTATCTTTATCCGTATATATTTCTTCATCTCTTAAAACTCTATTTTTCTTTTTTTTCTTAGCCATGGCAGCCGCTCGGGCCATTTGTGCCAATCTTTTCGCTTTTAATTCTTTTGCAATGAGTGCAAATGTTGATTTTGATGAAATCGTTCTCGGCGAAGGAGGTTTCATTTCTGTTTTTTTCTTTTCCGATCCCCCCGCATCCTTGATAGGTTTTTTACCCTTTTTACCTTTTTTTTTCTTTTGTCTTTTTGGTATTCCTATTTCGTGTTTTGCATTATCAACGATATCGTCATTCACGGTCGCATAAACTTCCGAAATAGAACTATCCCGATCACTTTCGTGTCCATCGACTCTATTATCACGTTCCGACATTATTTAATCCTTTTTTAGTCAATTTTAAAACGTTTTAAATTTGGTCAATATTTATTTGAATCGTCGTCAATAGCACCTAGCCTAGCACCTTTCGTGAAAGGCACTTAACACCAAAAAAAAAAGGGAAGAAACACTTTTAAATGCTCGTTGCCAAGAAACACCTTTTAAATCGCGCCATCGTTTACCTTATGTTATTTAATTTATTAAACGGAAGTGATATGTTAAAAGGAAAATTTGATTACTTCTTATCACGCTTATCATAAATAGTTATAAAATTAATTAAATTTATTACTTTCGATGACGATCTCTAAAACATCTTAATGTAACAAATAAAAAATCAAACATATAAATAATAAAAAAATTTTATTTAGGGCTGTAATTAATATTTAATATCAAATTAATTTATTTTTAAGTGTGAATGAATAACTATGATAAATCAAAAACAATTTTTTTTTAAAAGAAACTCCCAAATTTTTGGAATATTTAGCACAACAAAAAGAATCAACAGTTTGTTATTATTATTATTATTAGTTATTATTAAGTTACGATATGAAAAAAGGGAAAAATTATTATTATTTTCCACTCATGCAACAGCATGCAACAATTATCATGTGTGGAAAAGTGTTCGCCCGTGTGATGACGTCATATTAATATAATTTAAATCACGTGTTAATAAATTATTAATTAATAATTTATAAATAAATAAAAAAACTTACCAAATTATAACATTGAAGAGCTTTACGATAACATCCGCATTTTTCGTGACTCGCAGCTTCCGTTGAAAACATTTTTGCACGAGTTACAGGATTTTCCAAATCCTTTTTACCTTTTGTGTGCCTTTTATTATTATTATTTCTCATTTCTTTTTTATTATTAATTTTTTTCTTCTTACCCATATTAATAATAATAATAATAATTTAATCGTATACGAAACGTGTGATTTATTTTTTTTTTTTTAAAATTACGTTATTTATATATTCCAGTCGGCCATATTTAATTAACCGATTATTAAAAAAATTATTGTTTATTTTTAATAATATTTATAATATTATAATTTTTACACAAATTAATAATTAAAATTGTTTAAAAAAAAAAAATTAATCGAATTTCTTATTTATCAGTAAACAACAACCTTTTGAAAAGTAAAAAGAAAATTTTTATGTAATAATAATAATAATAATAAAACTCAATTAAATTTATTTATTTTTATTCGAGTTTGACAATTTTCTTCATTTAGTGATGAGTGAGCAGTGGCTGGTACCGATGTTATCAATACATCAATTACGCATGGTAATGTTTTACCCTTTTTTACCCTTTTTTACCCTTTTTTTTTTTAGTTTTAATTAAATTAAATTTTCTTTTGTGTTGTAGTTTGTTGTGTTGTTTCGTACGAGGGAAACGTATAAAAATGTTTTTAAATCGATAGAATATTTTTAATTTTACAAATTCAGGTAAAAAAATTACTTATCCCTTCTAAACCCTTTAATTAAACTTTCATTTTTTTAAAAAAGAATTATCATTATTATTAAATGTATTGATTTTAACGTGACGTCATACGCGTAATTAAATAATTAAAATTTTTAAGGCATTTTCTGACGATTTTGTGTAGTTTTTACAACATTTTAAATTGTTTAATATTTTTTAAACCTCATCATTTACCACCATTCTAAGTATTTTTGTGCAAAAAATCTCGTTTTTTATTTTATTTATTATAAATAAATTAATTTCGTAACATTTTTCATAATATTTAACTCGTAGGGACCCGTTAAAAACTTGTTCGACTCGTTATTCGAATAATATTTCAAAATAAAACGAAACCAAATTTTTTTTTTTTTTAATTTAATTTTATTAAATAAATAATAAATTTATTTACAATTCATTTCGTTATGTACTGTAACATCACATTGTATCGTGTCTTTAGAATCTTTAACGGTTATTTTTTTTTTAATGACGTCATCGGTATTTAACGATAATTTATTTAATATGGGTTCGGGTATGGCGACCGAGGTAACTGTCGTTAACCAAGCTGATGTAGATATTAATTGATTTAATTTTGATTCGTTTTTTATTTTTTCTATCTTTTTCTAACACACCCACACAAACACAAAAAAAAAAAAAAGAAAATTAAAATTCTGAACATAAAAAATAAAACAAAAAAATTATTTTTTTTTACCGATTCTTTTTTGCAATCATCCGAACCGGAAGAATCTTCCGTGTCATCAGATACGTCATCACTTTGTTCGCTTTGTTCTTTCAAACGATTTTGTCTTTCTCTTTCTTCGTTTTCTTTTATCAATTTCCTATTATATTTATAAAAATTATTATTATTATTATTATATTATTAAAAAAAAAGTCTTATGAGGATCAAATCAAAACAAAAACAAAAAAAATGAAAAATTTCGGTGCGTTGTTGATATAGTTTTTGTTTAAAATGCATATTATTTTAAGTGTTTCCGGTGAGGAAAAACAAACAATTTTCCGTGCTTTTATTTGCTTTTCACTCAATAATTTACTTACGTTCATCAATGTCTTGTGTTGCTAAACTTTTTTCTTTCATTCTAATTTCAAAAGAATATCATTTTTTTTTTAATAACGTTTTTTTTATTTACCGGATATTAATTTTATAGTTTTACCAAAGTTACTATAATTACTTACTTGGCTTTATTTTTCAAAATTTCCTGAGCATCCGGATAATAAACCAACGCTTCATTTAAATCGTATTTATTTAAAATAAACAAATTTGAAAATCCGCCCGATCTTTAAATAAATAAATATTATTATTATTAATTCGAAATAATTTTTTTTTTGTTGTAAAATTTATTTAAACGTTACCTAACGGAAGCAGTTCTCCTATTTCCTGCACCCAATGATAACAAACTAATTTCACCAAAAACCGAACCTTCTTTTAAAGTGGCAATAACTTCATTATCATCTTCTCCTAACACTTCAACAATTCCCGTTTTAACTATATACATTTCTTTTCCGACTTCTCCCTTTTTTAAAAGATGGGATGGGGGGGGATTAAAAAAGTTATTATTTTATTAGAAAAGGGAAAAAATTAATATAATAAATACCTTTCGACATATGTAATCTCCTGGTAAAAATAAAACCGATTGAAGTTTTAATACCAATTCTCTTAATAATGCTGGATCGCAATCGTGAAAAATTTGTACCTTGTTTAATGCCTGTATGTGTACGTTAATGGCAACATCCGTTTTTAATTTTGGTGGTAACGTGTCCAATATGTTTGATTCATCTAAATATCACACATCTTATTATTTACAAAAGGTAATAATTAATAATAATTTTAATCAGAAAAGAAAAATACAAACTAAAGGTATGCTGTTGTTCCCACGTAAATTTAAACCAAAGTTTAACCTTTTCCCGAAGGCTCATTGGTAAATTTAAACGTCTCATATATTCAAGAGTTTCATCGACTAATTTTTTATATTCTGTTCTATTTCTCGTTGCTGTCGCTATAATATCTCTAATCTGCAATGGAGAAAAAAAAGTCATTTTGAAATTTTTGTAACGGGTATATGTACAAACAAGGAAGTATACCTGTCCGATGAGGAGTGCAAATACAAAAACACCCATTAACCAACTCCAAGTCATAAACATGTATTCAAACACGTTTTCAGGTTTCGGGTTTTTACCAATTGATGTTGCAGTTTTTGTTGCAAAATAAAAACATCTAATATATCTATAAAAAAAAAAAAAAAAGAAAAAAGAAAATCAATTAATAAGAAATTTTTTAATTTCATAATCTAACAACCACTTTTCAATTTTACTTACGCGTTTCCTTTTCCGTTAAAAACCCAAGCGTTCGTACCTAAACCTTCCCATACGGAAAATGCATAATAAGCACAAGCATTTAAATGTATGAGATAAAGCATGTAATTTAATGTTCTTACAACTCTTACGACATAACCGGAAGCAACAACATTATCGCAACGATTGTAAAATTCCCAAAATGTTTGAACCTGATAAAAAAATAATAATAATAATAATTTTCTTTAATAAATAAACGATTTGTCTTGGGAATTTTGTTTTTTTTTTTTTTTTTTACCTTTAAAAATCTAGGGAGTCGGAAAATCGGTAGGTAATCCGTACCGTATTTTAAACATAATAAATCCAAAGGTATCAATGATAAAACATCCATCTGCAACAAACAAAAATTTTTTGTAATGGCGAATCTTTTATTATGTTATTAATTTACTTTTTTTTTTTGCCCTCACCTTAAATTGAACTTTATGAAAATACATAATTCTTGTTAATTTACTATCTTTTATCCAAAATCCATCGCTCAAATACATAACTCTAGGTTTGAAAAATAATAAATCTAATAGGTAAATGACGTCACAGGCATAATCAAAAGCCAACCATTTATTAACGTTTTCCGATGTTTGATAATAAAAAGATGATCTTAAAGGTATGACCCAACAATTGTATAAAAAAGCCAAAGTAACGACAAACAACCATATTATGTATGTTTTACCTTATTTTTTCAAAAAATACATAAAAATTTAAAAAAAAAAAAACAGTATAAATGTTATGACGTCATTTATTTATTTTTTAATCAAATAAAAAAGTATTTACCTTGAGGATCCAAAGCTCGATCGTTTTTTTGTTTTTTGTTCGTTTCATGTTCACCATTTGGAAAACCGCTTTTCATACTTTCATTAAAATTATTTCTTTTGTAAAAAACTTTAGATTTATCATAATAATCACCTGTAATTATACAAAAAAAAAAGATGGAAAGCACCTTCTTATTTAAAAAAAAATTAATAAGTTAGAAATAAAAATGCCAGTTGTTGGCCCAAATATATATAAATGCCCTTGGCAACATTTAACTCACACAAAAGTAGTAATAATAATAATATTAATTTAAATAATTGTCATTCGAATTTTTTTTAATAATCCTCTATTTATTATTTAATTATTTTTATTAAAATTTACCTGTTTTCCCATCATCTTTTGTTTTTGAATTACAAAAAGGTAATAAACACCTTCCAGCAAAAGTACTTATCGAACACATCATATTACTATTATTATTATTGTTAAATAACTAAAAAATTATATATTTTGGAAAATATCCAGGGAAATATATTAGGAGGAGGAGGAGGAGGTCACATTTAATATGGACGACACAAGAATTTTTACAATGTCTTTATAAATTACATGATTTACTATATTATGGTGTCAAAATGTTGCCGAGGCAACACGAAATCGATATAAAAAAAAAGGAAAAGGAAAAAAGGAAAAAAGAAATTTCTCCAGCGCGATGATTGAATGAATTTTTGGCGGTTAATTTATTTTTTAAATTTATATTTTTACAAAAAATTTTATAATTTTAAATAATTTAAATTAATATTTATTTAACTAAATTTTAATGCGGCCAATGGTAGTCCTTTAAAAATATCAGAATTTTTAGTAGAATCCCCACTACCTCCCAAAACTGCTAATGTTAAAGTGATAACCGTTATCAAAACGGTTGCTGATAATTCCATTAAAGTACCAAAATCTTCAACATCAACGACACCACGTTCTAAAATTGTTGCAACCGCTGTTAAAAGAAAAAGTTCAAATACGAAAGCACACATTGTGACAACAGCAACTCCCATTATTATGGCAACCCCTGATAACACTATCAGTTGTGTTAACAAAGCGGTACCGATCATAAGTGTCGTGGGTGGTGCGATTCTCGTACCACGAAATTCAAATCTTTCAAATAAAATTTCTCCCCTGTTTTCCGAACTCATTTTTCTCTTTAATTTCCTGTCGTTACAAAAAAAAAATTATGTTTTCTTCTGGAAAATTTTTTTTAAATGTTAATTATGTATACTTTTTCAAATTTACTCACCTTGAAAATTTTCAAAAAAAAAAAAAAATAATAATATTTTAAGTTATCGTCCAAATAACATATTTAAAAAAATTATTATTTTTTTTTTTACGGTGCCACCGAATTTATTATTATTATTAATGTAAACTATGTATGTGAAAAGTACTTATGTAAATTTTACCAGTTATTAACAACAAAAAAAAAAATTTGCAATATTAAATTCACAACTTTTTTTTTTTATTAAGATCCAAATCTTTCTTCGGTTTTAAATAAACTAAGAAAGAAAGTAAAAGTTTAGTTGAAAGTGAACTTGAATCAACTTTCTTCTTCTTCAACTGGGTTAAAACGTTTTTTTCAATTTGCATTCATTTTTTTTTTTTTTTTATTAATAACATTGCGTGGAACAAAACTAAGATGAAAAACACATCGACAGGAGGAGGTGGAGGAGGAAGAGGAGGGAGCGGTTGAGAAAAAAAGGGTTAATTATTTACAAAATAAAAAATTGTAATAAATAAAACAATGAAATATCACATAAATATATAAAAATTAATGAATTAACAATGTCAAAAACAAAATTTCTTCTCAGTGCAAAAACATAGAATGACGGAAACCAAACATGCGCTACGAAATCGTTACGATTCTTTTTACATCTTTGGGAAATCGAAATCGTTTTATTCATACGATTCGAGGAGTCATGATAAAACGTAAAAATATTCTCATAACTTTTTTTATTCTTTCCAAAATCCATACGTCTTATTAATCCCGCTACCCATTGAAAATGATCCCCCATGATCAGACAATCACTGTTTTCTTCACTGAAAGGTTTCCATATTAAATCATGTAAAACGGGATCCGCTGGAAAAGGAGTGGGATTTCTGAAAACGAAAAATAAATAAAATATTTACAAATTTTTAAATTAAAACAAAAATTTGTAAATATTTATTAAAATAATTTTTAGGAGTGGAGTTTCAAATGTCCTTGAACTTTGTTACCTACAATTTTTTTTGTTTGTAAACATTTAATGTAGAATTTAATAACCCCAAATAGGCAAAAAAAAAAAAAAAAAAAAATTTGCTTGTTATCCGCATTTGACCTTAAACTACATAAAAAAATCGCAAAAATTATTATTATTGTTATTGTTTATCGAAGCCTGTACCTGAAGACTACTGATAAACCCGCGTGTGTGTGTATAAATAAATTTCTCACCTGTGTTTAGCAAAATTTGTCCATAATCGTACGATTTTTTTACTGAATTTCATTTCGCGTGTTTTCGGATCGGTATTTGGCCCAATAACAGGAATGTGAAACAGGTATCCGAGATCATCTGCATGAACTGGACCTATAACGACAAAAAATCACGTTTAAATTTATTGGAAAAGGTAGAAAAAATTTAACCAACAAAACAAAACGTACCTGGAATACTTTTTAAATTGATAATTTTTTTTAATAAACCAAAATCCCCTTCGAAAACAAAATAATAATTATATACGGGGGATTTACACCATTTTGAATGCAATCTTGTCGTCGTATGCATTCCTTGTAGAAAATACGTATCCGTTATTAACTGTTCAAAAAAAAAAAAATAAATAAAAATAAAAATAAATGAATGAATAATTTTTTTGTTTGTTTGTTTTATTTCAATTCTTACGTCACAATATTCTCTGTATGTTTTTTTGTCAAATTTTCGATTTTTAAAATAAAATTGTCTAATTTTCGATGCGACTTCTTTTGATTTTTCCGTTCCGTGTTTGAGTCCGAGAAATCTGGGTACTAATCTTTCGAAATCTTTTTCTATTACTTGTATCGGTGGAAGTTTATCGACGACAGCTAAAAAAAATTAAATTTCATTAAAAAAAATTATTTTTATTTATATTAAATCAATTATTATTATTATTATTACGTTTCAAAAGAATGACTCCCTCCATTTCGTTGATACCAGTAATGTAAGGTACGTCGCTCGCGATGGCATTTTTTTCAAGAATTTTCAACGGGTGTTCAGTGAGAAAAGCATTCGGCGATGGTTGTTCGATGCAAGGCAAAAATGGAAACGGAAGACATTCTCGTTTGTTCTGCATAAAACAAACAAACAAACAAACAGGGAAAAATTTCAAAACGATGAAATATAAGAAGTCATTGAATTAATAATTATTAATTTAACTCACCGTTTCGGAAACGGCCACGCTTTGTTTTTTAGTTAAAACGCACGCGGATATTTTCCTAAGAAAATCCACTAAAACTTTTGGATCTTTTGTTTCGAGACCGAAAGCTCTACCTAATTTAAAAGCTGCATCGTAAGGATTATCTTCGTTTAAGGCCCAGGGACAAAGTGCGCTACCACTTTGAGA
>NW_002987817.1:145265-155376 GCF_000006295.1 Pediculus humanus corporis
TGGGCCAACTGGAGATTTAGCATATGGAATCCCTTGAAATCTAAAATAAGGTTTTCCTAAAACGGACACGAGCCTTCTACCTTTCAAAAGTCCTTCCGATACTCTAACAACAACCGTTTCACCACGTGCAAAAAATTGCCTAAAACATTAGAGTTGTGTCAAATTGATAGTGCGAGATTTTAATGTAAAACTAAAACTAAAACTAAATTTAAAACAGCAAAAACTTTTTGGGAACAAAACCAACTCTCATTTTTACCCCCCCCCCTACCCTCCCTCCCCCCAAAAGAAAAAAAATAATTTAATTCTTACCTATAAATTCTTTTTATATGATACAAAGCTCCATTTCTTATAATTCTTTCCAAATCTTTGGCACTCATAGTACTTATAGCGACTTTAAAAGCTCTATTTTCTTTGATCCCATACCCAAATTTTTGAGTAACGACCTGTCTTAGCTTACCGAAAATCATTCTTGTACATTGTTCTTCCGCCCCCAAAGCTTCAACCGGCATACTCATAAATTTTTTTTTTTTTTTTTTTGTATGTGTCCTAAGACGTCAACTGAAGAACCGCACACGACAGAGCACCACAAATCAACTTTTTCTATCGAATCGTTATGTTCACCGATTAGTGAGCAAATAATAACTGACCTATTCACAGACTTGGATTTGTCGGATAAACAATAAATATTTACTATCTCAGTTACTTAAAAAAAAAAAAAAAAAAGAAATAAATTTAGGCTTTTTAATTTTAGGAGGACACTTCCGGCTTTTTCGTAGAGCAGAGTAAAAAAAAAAAAAAAAATGGCGGTTTATTAACAAGCCTGAGAAAAACTGTTAAAAAAAATTTTTTTTTAAAATAACAAATCCTGAAAAATTATTTTTCCCTACCTAATTAACAAACAAATTTCCCGAAAGAAAAACGTTAAAATTTTACACGACACACGTACAGAAAAGAAAAAATTTTTCCTTATATAATTGTTTGTTGCATTTTAATGTTTGTTGTTTGTTCGACTAACGTTTGTCCTAACGATCGATCGACAGATTGTTAAAATATCATTTTACATAATGGAAATAAAAAAAAAAAAAAAAAAAAATCGATTTTTATCGATTAAAAAATTCCTTCAAAGGTATTTATTCTCTGCATACCTAATACGAGAATATCCGTTTATATTATTATTATTATTGCGTAAAAGTACGTAAGATTAATTTAACGCAACATACATTTTCGCAAAAGGATTTCGTTTTACCAATAATAATAATAATAATAATAATAATAATAATAATAATAATAATAATAATAATAATAATTTATCAAAAAATGAACGACACGAATAATACGAGTAAATAAGCATCTCGATAACAACAAAAAAAAAATAGGGCCTGACAGTTATTAACTTTTGTTGTTTTGAATTTATTGTCAATGTCGATGATTTAATAACGACGACGGTTTAATTATGTCAGCGAACAAAAAAAAAAAAAAATTCCTACGTATTATTATTATTATTATTATTATTTTGTCACATGGTTATGGCCTCTTTATTTTTTATTTAAATATCAGCGGACGTTTTTTTTTTTTTAATCAATGAAGTTAAAATTTTTTTTTTTTTATAAAAGATCAAAAAATATTTCGCGACGGTTATTATTATCATTATTATTATTATTATTATTATTATTATTATTATTATTATTATTATTATTATTATTATTATTATTATTATTATTATTATTATTATTATTATTATTATTATTATTAATAATAATAAATAATGAAATGAGAAAAGGCGGTACAAGCCTAAAAAAAAAAAATTTTTTTATCAAAGATATTTTGACCGAAGAAAAAACATTTTTAACCCAAACAACAACAACAACAACAACATTTCGTAATAAGAAAACAACAAATACTAATTAAAAAAAAAAAAAAAAATAAAGAATAAGAAGAAGAATGAAAATGGTTGACGACAAAAACTAATTAATAATAATAATAATAATAATAATAATAATAATGATAATAAAAGTTTAAAAAAAAACGAGTCGCTCGTTAATCTCGTTTTTTAATAATAAAAAAAAAGGCGCGAAAAAATTTCAAAAAAAAAAAAAAAAACATTCCGGAACGGAAATGAAAATTTTCGTACCTAATAATAACACACTTGATAATATAAAAAATTTAAATAAATAAATAAATAAAAATTTATTAACTTATTAAATCGTACTCGTCAAACTAACCAAAATGAATACGATTGTGAAAAATTTCAACGAGTTTTTTTTTTTTTAAATTGAAACCTTCAACTTTTTTTTTTTTTCCCCCCCCTCCTCCCCTACTTATTAATGGCTTAAAAACAATCGACAACAACCGTTTGTATTTAAAAACCTTAATATTATTATTATTATTATTATTATTAAATAATTAACAACATATAGAAAATGAGATTTTATCACGCGATTCATAAAAAAAAAAAAAAAAAAAAAAAAAATTACAAAAAAATCCTTTTTAAATTTTAAAAGTCTTTGTTTAGTTTTTCAAAACCGGAAAATTTTTTTTAATTAATGACAGATCATGACAAAAATTTTCCTTTTTCCTTTTTCCTTTTTCTTTTTGTCACATTATACTTTGTTTAATTTCTGAGAAATTATTATTTATAAATAACGATTAATAAAGAAATCGATTATGGACAACACCTGACATTTTAATAATTCTAAAAAGTTTTTTTTTTTTTAAAATGGCCGACCGAGTAATTTATATAAATTATTTAATTATTTTTTATATAAAAAAAAAAAAAAAAAAATGGAAGAGGTAGCCTTGAAATATATAAAAATTAGAAATTTCTTTTACAATCCAACATAATAAATGTTTATGTTTAAAAAAAAAAATTTTAAACTATTAATAATGATTAAATATTATTCAAAAATGGCGACAACAACAACAACAACAACAATTTAGTTCATGTACAGAATAGTTTTTTAATAGTAAATTTGTTTGTTGTTCGTTGTTTGTTGTTTAAAGCTTTATCATTTCCGACCTACAACACTATAATAGTTTATAATAAATAAAAAGAAAAAAAATTTAAAAAAAAAACTTACATGAATTTATATTGAAGTTTGTTGAAAAAAAAATTAATTATTATCATTAATGATCCCGTTTTATATGAATATATAATTAATTTAAATAATCTTCTCGTTGTTTTTGTCAACGTTTGAAACTTCATTTTCTTTTTTTTATACCTGAAAATAACAAAAAAAATTTATTTAAATAAAAGCAAAATAAAAAAAATATTTTTTTTTACTAAACTATTTGATTCAGGGCATAAAATAAAAAATACATGCAATTATTTTTTAGCTTTCACTTTTACACAATCTCCCCTCCCCCCCCCCTAAAAATCTATACTTTTTCTTTTTTTTTTTTTTATTAACTTTGATTTAAAAAAAAAATTTTCTTCTGTTATTATTATTATTATTATTATTAGTATTTTATAAACAATGTTGTTTTAGTAAAAGATTATAACAAACAAAATAACAAGGAAATAAAAGAAAGAAATTTGCCTATAATAATTTTCATAACTAAATATTGATTTTATAAAATAAATAATAATAATAATAATAATAATAATAATAATAATACACGTGCAAATTATTCATCGGAAGTTTTTTTTTTTTAATATAAAATAATTAAAATCCGTTATTTACTAGTAAAAAAAAAAATTTTTTTTAAAAGAAATAGTCAATGCAATGAAAAAAAAAAAATTAAATTGCTTTTTTTTTTTTTTTTTTTTTTTTTTCAAATGATTCAATATTCATGGTAATTTTATTTTTCAGTTTGATAAGTATTATTATTATTATTATTTTTTTTTTTTTTTTCTGATAAGTTTGTGATAATAAATTTACAACTTGAAATAAATCTAAATGGTGTTTGTGATTTTTTATAAAATTCTAATTATTAATTAATAATTTATAAATTTTTTTTTCTTTAACAATAATCCAACAAGAAAATTTTTTTGATGGGTATGAAATAAGGGGGGGGGGGTGGCAATAAGACATATAATAATATTTGAAATAAAAGATAGTACTCCATAAGTTTAAATTTTAAGAAGTTAAAACAAAAGAAAAGATGTTTAAACAATTTTTAATACTTTCACACATCTATCTCAATGTAATATTTTCTATTATCACAAAATGGCTTCAAATACTTCTTAATAATTAAAAAAAAATTATACTAATTTATAAAATACAGACACACACACATCTATAAGAAAAATTGTTGTGTTAGTCAATTAAAAAAAAAAAAAAAATGGTGAAGAAATAGATAAGGAAGTCTTATCAATATTCAATATAATTTTTTTTTTAAATTATTAAAACAAATGATTGGATGTCATGTTGTCGTTGTTCTTCTTTTTTTTAATTACATACAATTAACAGTAAATTGTCATTTGTTAAAAATAATTACATATTTTTATCAGTAGATTTTCTTTTTTTTTTTTTTTTAATAATAATATACTTTTTAAACAAAAAAAAAAATAATGATGGGAGTTAATAAAAAAAATACATTATTAAAATTTACCATACTATGTACATATTTGATAATAGTTTTTAAAATTATATGAATCATTATCAATGTTGACCTAAAATTAAAAATTTTTATTTTTTAATATTAAATTTGTGTGTTGTTTTACATTTATGTAAAATTTACATAAATTTATTTATGTTTAATTGCAATGATAATATTTCATATTCGGTTTTACAATTTGAAAAAAAATCTTTTGGGTTTTTCTTTTTTTCTGTGTAATTTGGTTTCAATTTTATTTGACCTTTACATAAATAATTTTTTTTCAAATTTCAATTACCCCCCAACTAAACCTGTGTTTAAACAAAAAAAATTAAATTTTACCTTAAAAAAATGCTAATTTGAAAATTGTTTAAATTTTTGAGTAAAAGTATTTTATTCACTTATGAGTATCATTAACTGCCAAAAGTCATACTAATCCAACTAACCAGATATAAGTTATTAAGTAAAAAAAAAAAAAAAAAAAAAAAGAAAAAACTCATGATTATTATTATTTGAGGTTTACATTCGAAAAACAAATTTTTTTTAAATTATATAAAACACTTTTATATCTTATTAATAAAATCGTATATGAGGAGGGTATTTAATTTATTTAAAAAAAAGAAATAATTAAATAAAATTAGAATTAGATAATAACATATTTTTTGACGTATTGTTAGAATTTGATAAACCACCGCCTTTTTGAAATTTTCGACTTTCCAACAACCGTAAAGCCATGCATCAATATAATTTTTTAAAAATATATAGTAAAACAATTCAATTTTTTAAATAATAATCAGTTTTCTGACTTAAATATTATCCATAATCACTCATTTTTTTATTAAAAGTTTTATTAATGTTTACAAGCATGTTTTTAAAACATTTTGACAGTTTTTAAAAAAAATTAATAAATTTTTTAATTATCATTATTAATGTTTTTACATAAAAATATAACCTAATCTCTGATTATTTCAAATAAAAAATCATTTTTTATAATTTACTAAATAACTGTTCAGTTTAATAATTTCTGTCGTTTGACTTATTAAAACTAAAGTTTCTCGTAATTTTTTGAAATATTAAAATGCATAAAACATAAAAGTGAAGTAATAACTATTTTTAAAGAAGATTATTTTTAGTGAAGAACTCCATTTTTTAAAAACATTATTTATAATAACTTTACTTTTAAAAGTATTAATTTTATAAAACAATAAAAGCAAAACCATGAGTATTAATTTATTGTCGTTATTAACCCAGATACCATTTTATTTTTCAATAACAAAATCATAATAATAATAATTAAGTTTACTGTTTAATGAAATTTTAAGTTTCTTAAATTGTTATAAAAATTTAGAAAATGATAAATTAAAATATGAATTTACAAAGTCAATCAAATATATATTGTAAGTATTTAAAAACAAAAAACAGTTTTTACCAATCATTATTATTTACAATTTTAATTATGTTAATGAATCTCGAAAATTTTTTTTTAGTGGTCATAATCCCTCGAAATTTTACAAATGATGTTCACATTTGTGGAAGATGTAAAATTCAATATACATTATTAAGTTTATTTCTTAAGCACAAAGAAATTTGTAAAGAAAATGATTTGAAGGAATCAACCTTTGAACAGTTAATGATAAAGAAAACTGATGTAAATAGTCTAATAGAAATTAATTCAATTGATTCTTATAATGACCAATTAAAAAAAGAAGAAAATCAAATAAATTTACTTAACAATTTTCTTATTAAAGATGAAAATCAACTCAAACAGTGCACATTAGAGTCTTTAGAAGGTAAATTTATAATAAGGTTATAAATTTTTTTTCTTGAACTATTTAAAAAGTTATTAGTTTTTATTTAATTAACATTTTTGATTGTACCAATTTTTAATTTATTACCTTAACACTTGGAATATCAGTATATCTACAAGTTTTGTTTGTTATATGAAATTGCCATTCACCTACATACAATAAAATGTTTTTTTCAGAATCGAGACTTGGCACAAATGAAAAGGTTAAAAATGATAAAAGTGTTTTAGATAATGGAACTGATTCTATTTTAGAGTGGAAAAGAACTTTTCAAAATGATGAAGAAGATATTGCAACCTTACTTGCCAATCAACTTAATAATGAAACATGTTCAGGTACTTTTAAAATAAATAACTTATCAAAAATTCGATATATTTTCGATTGTAGTCGATTCGAAATATTTTAGATATTTATTTATTATTAATAGAACTTTTGTACATTTTCACTAATTCTCAAAATGTTTTATTTAGATGATCCTAATGTTGATGTAAATGTTGAAACGACTACAATTACATCTTTAGAAAATGTCATTACTAAAGAACCTGAAAAAAAGGAAGAAAATAAAGTCATGTACAGAGGAAAGTTAAGAAAGCTTTTTAGTTGTCAAGTAGAAGGCTGTCTTTACAAAACATTATTGAGGAAAGACATTGAGAGGCACTCTAGAGTTCATACAGGTTTAAATTCTTATTTTTTTATTTTACATAAAGTACTCGTTAAAAAAAAAAATTACATTATTTGTTAAAAATATTACATTAATATTTTTGTACTTTTTATTAGTAAAATAAAAAAAAAAACTGTCATTGAGAAAGATTAACTTTTTTAAATAATTTATTAAACAAAGTAAAAGAATGAATTCTCTTTTGAAACGATTCAAGGATATTAAATACTTTTTAAGTTTTTAAATTATGGGTTTTTATAAATACTAACCGAACACATTTTCAATTGCGATTATTCAAAATTAGAGTTATTAATTATGTAATGCAAATCAATTAAATTCATCGAAAACTTTTTTTTTTTTTAAAGGGGAAAGACCATTTAAATGTTACCTTTGCGACAAAGCTTTTAACAGAACAGATAAACTTCTTCTTCATCAGAGAATTCATGCTGGAGACAAAAGGTACAAGTGTACAAAATGTGATTATGCTTCTGTAGATTCCGGAAGTTTAATTAAACATCTTAGAGTTCACAATGGAGAAAGACCTTTTAAGTAAGTTGAAATTATGTGTGAAATGAGAAAAAAAGTGGTAGTAGTAATTTAAAAAAAAAAAAAATTGAGATTGATTGATTGATTGAATTTGTTATCTTTAGATGTCAACTGTGTTCCTACAGAGCAAGAGATTCCTCACAGTTGACGGTTCATTTAAGGACTCACACGGGGGATTCTCCATTTATTTGCACGAATAGCAAATGTAAAGCTGCATTTAAAACAAATTCAGATTTAAAACGTCACATGGTTATACATTCAGAAGAAAAACCTCACTCTTGCACGTACTGCCCATATAAAAGTACATTAAAACGTTTGTATTCGTTTTATTTTTTACTAAACTGACAGTTGCCAAAATATTAAATGTTTAGAAATAAAAAAATTTTTTTTTTTTTTTTTTTGTAATAGGGAATCTTCAAATTCACATTCAGTCTCAACATCCAAATGGAGAACTCAAAGAATACAGGTGTCATTTATGTCCTCAACTAGTATTGCCAACTTCTCGAAAGTTAAAAAATCACGTGAGAAAACATCATGGGATATTAGATGAAAAATTAAACAAAGTTCAAACCGTGAACAATTGCGGTGAGGAAAACGATGGGAAATGTATGGAAAAACACGAAGCGTACAAGAAAAGAAGGAGAAAAACGGGAAGAAACAATGATAAAATCGCTGTCGGGATCATGAACAAAGCTTACGATTGCAAACAGTGTGATGCTTCGTTTGTTTGTCAGGACTCCCTCGTAACACACGAGAGATATCATAGTAAAATCGAAAAAGAAATGCGAAGTAGAACGGAATTCAATCAAGGTAATATTGATTATATCAACGGAAACGGAAACGGAAACGGAGAAGGTCAGGAAATAAACAAAAAAATTAAATATTCCGATAATGGAGATTTAATATCAAATGATGATAATTGTAACATTGATAATTCCCTGAGTGACAGTTTGAAAAATGCCGAAATATTAGCATCTCTAAATACGACGACACACGAAATTAGCAGTATAAGACAATACGTCATGATAGCACCGGAAGCAATACAAAATGTATATAATCCAGAAGAATACGCCTTGGTACAAAATTAAACTTTTTCTTTTTTTTTTTTTGTGATCTCGAAATTATATATATATATTTTTTAAATATAACCCTGTTTCTAAAATAGTCTTGTTGAATTTTTTTTTATGCGGTCGTAAATTTTTACGACAAAAGATAAATTTTTGTTGTAAGAAAATCATTAATTTTTAAAATGATTTAATTTTAAAAAAAAAAAAAAAACGATGAAAAGTTTTACACACTTATTGGTGGTATTTTTGTCCAATAAATTTATAATAAGAGAGAGAGAGAGAGAGAAAACAAACTTAAACATAAAATGTTTGTTCTATTTGATCATTATTATCGTTATTTAACTTCTTTAAATTCGTTAAAATGTGTAATTTTCTTAAAGTTTTCCCCTTTTGTTTATTTGAATGTAGTTAACGTAATAATAATAATAATTAAACGTTTAAACATTTAAAAACTCAATAAAAAAAAGAAACGAATTCAAAACAAAATTAAAATAATTTCAAAGTGCCTAATAAAAAAAAAAATCATTTTTTCCCTCATCCAAACAAACAACAAAATGGCGAAAATAATGCGAAAAAAACATTTTTTTTTTTTTTTACTTTGTATATATATATATATTTACTTATTTATGTATATTTATTTATTTATTTATATATTTTTATGCTTAGAATATCTTTCAAACTTAATTCATCTCTTTTTTTTTTTTAATGTAAATATTTGAGATTGTTCAAAATAAAATTCTTTTTCTAAAACTAATTACTTAACATTATTTATTATATTCATTCATTCATCATTTCTGGCATCATCATTTTGATTTTCCTCCAATTCCTCCTGAGCTCGAATTTCAGCATCTGCATTAAAGTAAAATATTTCCTTTACTAAAAATGGTTTTAATATTGATAATAATTTAATTTATAAGTTAAAAACCTTTAGCAGCTTGTTCTCTCCATTTTGTTTTATTTGTCACAAGCATTTCAACCCAAGGTTTTTGACTTTCCGTCGTTTCTTCTCCCGTTCCATCATCTTGTTTTTGAGGTCCCAATATTATTTCCAACATGTCACTACAAACTGCTAAACTAGGTTCGACAATAAATTCAATAAAACCTAAAATTAATAACGCAAAACATTGCAAACATAATAAAATCTTATGCCGATCTTATGCGGGGGGGGGGGGGGAGGGAATTTTTTTTAAATAAAAAAGTTAAAAAACCTATTTGAGATTCGGCAACGAGGGTGGTTTTTCTATCACACAAAGGGCTAAAAGGCAACCCTAAATCTCTTTCCATATCTCCCTGTCTGAAAAATTCTTCCAGTAAAAGTCCTGTCCACCGTGAATGAAGATCCCATCGTTTTGCAGGATGAGAAATGTCACAGCAATGCAAAACTAATGAGGCAGCTTTTGATTTATCAACGCTAAAAAATTTTTTAAAAATTATTATTATTATTATTTCGATTTTGTCGGAATAAAAGATTTCAAATGGTAATAATAATAATAGTAAAT
>NW_002987817.1:156032-168660 GCF_000006295.1 Pediculus humanus corporis
GGAGGAACTTTGAACTTGTGAATCATTCCGTAACGATTAAGGAGATCGTATCCAATGTATTTAACAGGTTGACCATCAGCAGCTTCATCCAATGCAAATACGTCAAACGACCAATCGTCCAAAGTCTAAACCAATTTATTTATTTATTTTTTTTTTTATATAATTAAAAGGGAAAAAAAACAAATTAGATTGTCATCGTTGTTCGCCATGATTGCCAGATAAGAACATAATAATTAGTTTTTACGGGGGAAAAAGGAAAAACGTTTGATTTACCTTTAAAACTTTAACAACTTCTGGTGGAAAATGCATCATGCTTGAAGATGTGACTCTTCTATAAATCCTATCAACGAATATGCCAGCTCTTATGGCATGTGCCACGGAACGAAATTTTGGTTTTTCATCAGCTTTTCTTCTCGTTGTAGCCAATTGTCTTGTAAACGTTGACGTGAGCCATTCACGAACTTCTGGAGGGACGGCATCAGGTTGTACCTCGGATAATTCGTCATCTTCATCAGCAAGACGCCTGTAACGTCCCACGATCAACCGTTAAATTATGGCCATTAAGTTATACAATTTTACAATCAAAACAGATATTTCATTTTACAAAATAATAATAATAATAATAATAATAATAATAATAATAATAATAATAATAATAATAAATAAATATGTAAATATTCGTATAGCGTTTCATTACATGATTTTATCTAGTTTTTTTTTTTTTTTCACTCCAATTACATCACGTAATAAACTCTTATTGAAATTATATAATTCTTTAAAAGAAAAGGTTTTAATTTAGTCACTTGGTAAATGACAAACGAAATTATTAATAAATAAATAAATACTTACGATCAACGTATTTGACATGTTAAAGTCCACGAAACGAGAGTGAGAGAGAGAGAGAGAGAAAAAAGCGAATACTTACAACGATAAAAATATTTTAACGTTTTTCAAGTAATACCAACCCCGGAAAAAAAAAAAAAAATTTGAATTCTCTACCACACCTCTCATTGTCAAAAAATTTAATTAAAATTTAAACAACTTTTAATTAAGTAATTTAAATTTGTTTTTGATTTTTTTCTTTTTATTAATTTTATATTAAAGTTAATTTTTTGTTTTTACTTTTTTAAAAAGTAAAACAAACAAGATAAAAAGTCTTCTATTGGGTCAAATTAAAATTCGTTTAAATAAATAAATACATACATAATAATAATGATATTTTACTGTTATTTATTTATTTCTATTTATTTTCGTATCATTTTGTATTTATTTAAGTTTAATGTATAAAAAACGAAAAATAACGGTTAATGATGAAAAAAATGTCGTTATAAAATTTTTTTTTTTGCCCACCTGTAAAAGCAGAAGACATTTTTCTGAGCAGCAAAATGTCGTTAAGTGGAAATACGGTAAATATAAAAATTTATTAACGGTTATAAAAATTATTATTTCGACCTTTTTTTTTTTAAAAAATGGAGAAGGTATTAAAAAAAAAAATTAATGTAATAATGATGATAAAATTATATGTAGGTGAGTCTTTTTTGTCTATATATAGTAATAAACCGACATGAAACGTTTTTTTTTTTTTTTTTTGTCAATGCGTCACATTACAAAGATATTAAATTACTCTTTTGACTTTTTCTTTTCTTTTTCTGTTTTTTTAAGATTTTTTTTTTTTAAATGCGTAACGCGTTTATTATTTTTCACATACGCAGAAATTCTTGACGGTTAAATAAAAATTTATAAATACTTACTTACAACGCTAGTCGCGATTTAAAATTTCTTTTGTACCCTTTCCTTTTTCTTCTTTATGTTAAAATCGCCATTTTGAAAAATTTGTATGTCAAGCAAAAAAAATTCTCATTTTGATATGAAGCAATGAAAGCTTTTATCTCTAAGAAAGCTCTTTTGGAATAAGGTAACATGCTTAACATAACATAAAAGCTTTTTTGTTTTTTACTGTTGTGTGTCTGTGTGTTTGTACAAGTTAGTCGTATTAGTTTTATTCAGGGAAAATAAGGGGGGGGGTATGGAAAAATGGCCGTGTGGTAGTATTATAATAATGTACGTGTCGGATATAATATACTTTATACCCTAACATTATTGAAATTAAGATTGACCTGGCCCATATTGGGGTCCGAAGGCGTCGACGATGGTGAACCAGGACGCCTCGGGGCCCAGCGGTTGTAGTCCTTCGATCTCCGTTGCTACGATTATGATGATCATCGCTTCTCTCCCTGAGGGATAACGATATCAACCCATTTCCCATTTCTCTCCTTACTATTCGAGATGGCAATCGAGCATTTATATCATGGATTCCGCTCAATTTGCCAACTCGAACAATGCAGGGAAAATTAAAAAAAGCAACAGCATTTGAACAATAAATCGAAATTCGATTAGTTTGGTGAAAAAAAGATTTTATACAAAAAAAAAGAAAAATTTTAAAAAAAAGGAAAACCCCCGTAAAAAAAATAAAAACTTTTTTTCAAATGAAACAAACCACTTCTTGAAATTTTCAATAATCCTTTTTTTTTTTTTTTTTGGTTTTTATATTATTTAAAAATTATCAAAGAAACAATTTTTACTTTTTTATATAAAATAAAACTTTTTAATGTCGGTTATATCCCCCACCCCACCCCGATCCCAACCCTTCAACCCCCCAAGCCTCGTCCTTTAACAAAAAAAAAAAAAATTTTCTTCTTCTTAATCAGATTTAACTTGAAAATTTAAAAAAAATTATTTTATTAAGACGAAGCCAAAAATAATGATAATAATAATAATAATAATAAATGACGTCACATTTTACAAAAAAAAAAAAAAATTTATTAAAAATTTATTAATCGTTAAGAGAGATTAAAAATCTTTTTTAATAATAATAATAATATTTGTTTCAAACGTGAAAAATTTTCAAAATTTTCCTACTTCAAAACTATCGATCGAAACCTTAATAATAATAATAATAATATAAATAACCGTTTGATTATTTTTTTTTTCTTTTCTATTTTTCTATAAACATCTTCTCATATTAAAATATTCTTTCACCTAAAGGTAATCTCGTAAATTTTCAAAAATTAATTATTAACTTTTACAAGTGTAGAGAGTAATAAATTTCAATATGGCCGACAGGTTAATGTAATATTTAAAAAAAAAAACAAAAAACGGAAGAAATATTTTTATTTTGACTTCTTCCTTCGGGGGGTTTATCAAAGATTTCTGATTAAAAAAATTTTTTTAAATAATGTGACGTTCGCGATTCGAATTGTTTCTTTGTTTAACTTATAACTTTAATAATAATAATAATAATATCGTCATCGTTCATTAAAAATCGCGCTAAAAAAGAAGTGAAAAAAAAAAGTTTTTAACGGGGATCTTTCCGTGTTGTAAACCCCCCACCCACCACCGGTCGTAACGACAACAACCAACAACAACAACGCCAAAAAACAAATTAATGTTTTAGAAATTTACAGGAACAAAAAAAAAAAAAAAAAAAATAAATTTTTTATAATTCCTTTCATTAAATACTAGAAAACCCGCCATTTTAACCGGAAAAAACAAAAAAACAAAAAACTCAACGAAAAATAAAGCGAAGCGTAAAAAATGGAAATTATTGAACCAATGAAAAAATAATGAGAATTTAAAAAAAAACCTTTTTCGATTTTTATCCCTACCCCCGTTCCCTGTTCTCCCCCTCCTTGCCCCTAGCCCTCACACCTCTCACTCCCCTCACAAACAAATAATACAAACTAAAGAGATTATGAGTAACCGTTGGGAGCGGGGGGTGGGCGGAAGAAAAACCTGAAAGGGATTCCTGGAGAATTGTATTTATTCCCTTTGTTATTCTCATCCTGTCACTTTTATCCCGGAATTCTTCCTTCTTTCCTCCCCTAATTAATTAACATATTTATTATCTTTACTCTTATCATTTACATAAGTTAAACATTAATTTTCTTCTTATCATTCATTTTTAAACGTCTTAAATCGAAGTAATCGAAATTTTTTTTCCATATATCGAAATAAAATATAATAATAATAATAATAATAGAAATTTTCCGAGGTTAGAACACGATTAGAGATTGACAATCGATTGATAAGAACACATTAATGATAATAATACTATCCTCTTTCAACATTTTTCAACCCCTTACATTATTATAATTATTATTATTGTCGTCGTTATCAATACTGTTTTTTTTTAAGGGGGAGTAAGAGAGAGAGAGAGAGAGTTAGGGGGCGAAGGGGAGGGGATGTTAAAAAGCGAAAAATTGCAGCGATTATAATAATAAAAGCCTAAATATTAATTATTATTATTATTTATAAAAAAAATTGTTAATTGTTTCGCTTTCAACAAAAAAAAAATTACGTTATTTTTAATTAGCTTACTCGTTAATTAATTAATTAATTAATAATAATAAAAAACTTTTTTTTTAGTTTTAAATTCGATTATTTCGATGATTAAAAAAAAAAAAAAATTTTTTTTTTAAATAATTTAAATAATAATAATAATAATGACTTACTTTGTTTCGTCGATGTAAACGGCTTCCAATACTTTTGCGGCATAATTAATATTTTTTTTTAATATTTCTTCGGGTATTTCTCCTCTTTCGAGCAAATGTAAAAGACATCTTAGTCTGAAATCACAAAAAAAATTTATTATTATTATCATTCATTCATTCATTCATTCATTCATTCATTTAATAAAAAAAAAAAATTTGATACATTTACGAAGATAAAACCATTAAATTATAATAATTATTATTAATTTTTATCGTTTAATTATAAATAAATAAAAAATGGCAGCGGTGGCGATGGCGGGGGTGGGGAGGGGAGGGGAAGGGGAATAACAGGTGTTTTTTAAAATCATTCAATAATTTCAATTTCCTCTTTTTAAACAAAAAAAAAATTTTTTTGTCTTAATAATGTAATAACGAGTGTAAAACTAAAATTAAATTAAAAGTACAAATCAGGGCCAAGACAATTAATTTCCATTTAAATGTAATTGAAAAAAGAAAAACTTAATGAACAACGACGACGACGATGATGATAATAATGATAATAGTGGAACAATAAAAAATCATGCAAAATAAAATTTCCCATAAGAGAGAAAGAGAGAGAGAAAAGTGGTTTTAAACTAATTAAAAAGGGTCAAATAAATAAAAAGAAATTAAATGACATTTACCGATCGTTTCCTTTTTTCCTTTTTTTTTGTTAAACTCATTTGATGAAAACGTGATTATATTATTATTATTATTTATTTATTTCCGGTTTTTAGAGAAAATTAAATTGAAGGGAATTCTTTGGGGGGAAAAGAAGTCTTGAAATCGATCCGATTATAATTAAATAATAGTTTTCCATCACATACAAAAAATTGACTATCATATCCAAACACATTCGCCTTCTTCTTCTTTCAATAAAATAAATTATTATTATTATAAATGATAAATTTACCTTAGTGCCGCTTTGTCGCAAGCATCAGGTGTGTCAACGGGTGGTAATTTTTCTGACGTTAAATCAACAGAGCTTAAATTATCATCGTCTCCTGTTGGAGAACTTAAAGATGAATCCGCGCTGCTGCTGCGGTTTGTTGATGATTTTTTAGTGCTACTTCTTCTTACGATAGTCAAAGATCCGGCTTCTATAAGAAAAAAAACAAAAGAAAATTTATTTAAATTTTTCACTCACTCCTTATTACAAACGATCGCTCCGAATCGCCATGATGATGATAATAATAATAATAACAATAATACCACCGTACATATATATTTTTTAATTTACCTTTTACCAATTACCATTTTAGTTTTTTTTTTTTTAAAAATGAGTTTGCGTTTTGCATACGATAATAAATAATTTTCAATTTAATTTTAATGAGTTAGCATAATAATAATAATAATAATAATAATTGAGTTTTGGTTTTAGTTACGGTTAAAGGCATTATTTATAAAGTGACGTGCCAACAAAAGCATGCGCCTAAGTGGTGCTCAAAAAGGAAAAAAAAAGATGCGTAAGGTGATGATGATGTTGATGATGATGATGATGTTAGGATGAGGGTGTGTGTGTGTGTGCGTGTGCGTGTGCATACAAATAAATGATAAAATGGACCACATTTAACGAACTTACTGGCACATTTACCGTTGCGGCCCGGCGAATCGCCGCAGCGATCCAAATTATCCTCGTCTCGAGTCACTTTACTGTCTGGGGGACTCGCAACTGTAAAAATTTAAATCATCCATGTTAGCCTATTAATTATTATAAAAAAAAAAAAAAATTAAGTAGAAATTCGAGAATGAATTATTTTAAATAAACGTCGATTCTTCCACATGATAATAATAATAATAATGATAAAAATAAAAACCGAGCACTGGAAATCATTAAAAAAATTTTTTAAATTTAATCCCTGGAGTTTTGCGTGATTAATTATTCGTTTTTTTTTTTTTTTTTTTTTTTTGCAGGAAGTTGTGTGTGTGTCGGTGTGTGGCACTGTTAAGAACATTGTAAAAAAAAAAAAAAAATGGCCGAAACGCAGGTAAAATATTAAATATTAAGTTTTGAAGAATTCCAGGTCAAAGTCACGTGGGTTGGGCCTTAAAGACAAAAAAAAAAAATTCTTATTTCTATTTATTTAGCCTTTTTTCCCGTTTCAATTCACGTTTCTTAATTTTTCTATTATATTCATTTGTTTAAAAAAGGAAAAACGCGGCGTAAATATTAAACAAACAAACAAACAAACAACCAATCAAAAAAAAAAGGAAAAAAATACGCAAGCGTGAAAAAATTTAAAACAAAAAAAAAAATTTTTTCCCTGTCGCGCAAACTCTAAAAAAAAAAATGTAATTTTCACTTTATTAACTTTTTTTTTTTATATTACATTTAATAACAATAAAACAAACAAACAAACAAACAACAACAACAAAAAAATCAAAAACATTTAAATACGTTTAATAAATGAAAAACAAAAAAAAAAATTTTTTTTTTAAATTCTACAGAATAAAAATCAGGTCGCACACACAGTTTTTTTTTTTATAGAAAATTTCCCACCCCCTCTCCCCGTTTTTTCTTCTCCCCACCTACGATTCCACCCACTCCCTAAGGAGAAGGAGGGGTGGGGGAGGAAAACCTTTCACCCATTTTAAATACCAATTTTTTTTTTTTTTTTTTTTCGGTTCAACTCATTCGACATTTATAAAAACAAAACAAAACCGCAAACTGAAAACTTTTTCGAATTTTGTCATATAAACAAAAAACAAATTATTATTATTATTATTATTATTATTATTATTATTATTATTATTATTATTATTATTATTATTATTATTATTATTATTGTTTTTTCGGTTGGTAACCTTTATTAAATTAATTTTTTTTATATTTTTTTTATAATCCTTTATACGACACTGATTTTTTAAAAAAAAAAAAAAAAAAAAGGAATTTCAATCCTTTCTTTAAAAAGTCTATTAAAAATGAGCTGAACATAAAAAAAAAATTTTTAAGTGTTGTTGTTGTTGTTTGGTTAAAAAAAAAAAATCTTTTCATTGGTTGTTTTTGTTGTTGTTGTTGTTAAATCTTTTTTATAATTTTCCCTTTTTTTTTTTTCATTAAATTTTCGATTAAATTTTAATGATCCCGTAAAAAAAAAAAAAAAAAAAAAATTGTTCAATTTTTGATGCTAAACATAAAAAAAAAAAAATCGTAATAATAATAATAATAATGATAATAATAATAATAATGATAATAATAATAATAATAAGATTTGAGTTCTTTAAAAGGTTTTTTTTTTTTTTAAAAGCATTTTTAGACGGCGGAAAATATAATTTAAATATTTTGTTAAAAAAAAAATAAAAAAGAAAACGTATAAAATTGTTTAAATAAATAAATAAATAATGCATTTTATATAAATAATCCGTAAAAATTCCTTTTTTTTTCCTTTTTTTCCTTTTTTCCTTTTTCCTTTTTTTTTTTAACTGTAAAGAAAAAAATACGAAAAATTCTTTATGGAAAATCGTTTCGTTTCGTTTTTTCTTCTTTTTTTTCCCCCTTAAATTGATATTCATTCGTTCATTCATTCAGTCATTCATTCATTCATTCATTCATTCGGTAAACAAAAAACAAATTAATAAAATTAATTTACTAATAATTTTTAAAATAAAAATGGAAAAAAAATGATTTCCATTTAATTATAATTAAAGAAAAAAAAAATTATTCGCTTTTGTTTTAAATGATTTTTTTTTGTTGCTGTCGTTGTTATTATTATTATTATTATTATTATTATTATTATTATCATCATCATCATTATCATCATCATTAGGATTTTGAAATTAATATAAATGGGGAGAAAAAGGTGTGAGAATGAAGAATTTTTTTTTTTATCGTTAATAATTAATTTTTTTTAACGACGATGAAAATAATCTTGTAGATGTTGAAAATTTTGTTTAAAAAAAAAAAAAAAAGCAAGATGGCGGATTAAAATTTAGGTCAAAATTTTTTTTATTTTATTTTTTATTAAATAATTAACGCAAAATATATTAATTATTATTATTATCATTGTATTTTAAACGAAGAAAAAAAATTAATAAAAAAAAAATACGATGGAAAAAGAAAATCTTATTAAAAAATAAAATCGATACAATCGAATGTATCTAAATGTAAATAACAATTTACACTCATAAGGTAACTATAAAATAATAATAATAATTATAATATTAATAATGATGATGATGATGATGATGATTTTTTTATAAAAAAAAAATTTATTATCAAACGAACGATGATAAGACACATTTAATTTTGTTTTTTATTCAAATGTAAAAAAATATCACATGGGAATGAAACGAGTCGTAGGCGTTCGAGCAAACACAACAACAGCCTTTTGTTTGTTTGTTTGTTTGTTGTCGAAAAAAAAAGAAGTCAAGGAAATCATCAACTTTTAAATTTTTTTAAACCTTTCCTCGCGTTACGTTAAAACAAAAAAAATTTCATATTAAAAAAAAAAAAAATTGTTATTAATGTTAATAATAAAAAATTTATTTATTTATTTATTAACGATTAAAAAAAAATTTATTAATAATAAATAAATAAATAAATAAATAAAAGAGTAAAAAAAAAAAAAAAAAACAAAATTGAATTTTAAATTAATCAAAAAATAAAAAAAATGAAAAAAATTGAGAGAAAAAAAAGATTTTTTATTTTAAAACCTTTTTAAATCAATCGATAATTTATTATTATTATTATTATTACTGTGTTTAATAAATGTTTTCCTTTTTTCCTTTTTTTCTTCCTTCCTTCCTTTTTTTTATAATCATTGTTTTTTTTTAAATTTATGGATAGGTTCATTAAATGAAAATCTCAAACTTAATTACCTTCGTCCCTTAATTTAAATAGGATAAAACAGGGAAAAATGAGAAGGAGAGGTTGGAAAACCTTTCGTGTAAAATTAATGGAAAATTATTTTTTCCTTCTCTCTCTTTCCCTCTCTCTCTCTCTTTCTCTCTCATCATTTTTTATTAAATTCTGTCATCCATCATCATAATCGTAATTATTTCGTATGTTGTTTTCTATTTTTCTTTCGTTTAGTTTTTAAAAATTAAATCTTTAGTTTCCCCCTGCCTCCCCCACCTCCCTCTCCACCTTCCTCCCCCGATTAAAATCGATCGAATTTTTTAATATTATTAATATTCATTTTTTTTATTCCGTCCACGGCTTTGAGGGTCCCGTCAAAGGTCTTAAAATTAAAATTAAAAAAAAAAAATTTGTTGCTGCTGTTGCTGTTGTTGCTGTTGTTTGTTTACGTTACATCAGAAAAGTTTAATTAACGTTTTTTTTTTTTTTTCGGTATTGGTTTCGACTAATAAAACTTTTCATATTTTGTTCCGTGACAGTCGTACGAGATGAAATGCGTTTTGTTTTTAATAATAATAATAATAAAGTTTTTTGTTTTTGGTTTTTTTTTTTTAATGAAAGAAAATTCTACCACTTTCGTTTCTTTTCCATTTTCCATTTTTTTTTTTTTTTGTAATATTTTAATATAAGATGAAAATAATTTTAAATGTCAAATCGTATAATAATACAACGAAGAGAGGGGTGGGTGGGAGAGGGGGGGGAAATTTTGTTTTTTTTAATATACAAGCGAATTCCGTTACGTCATCGACAGCCATTGAAAAAATTTCACGTCATTCATATTAACAACAATAATGTGAAACGTTAAAAAAAAAAAAAAAGATTCAATAAAAGTAAAAGTTATTGAAATTTTTTTTTTCTATAGAAAAAGATGTAGAATAAATCGATAATAATAATAATAACAATATATTTTATAGTGAAATATATATACATAGATTAATAACTTATAAGATTGATAAAATAAATAAATAAATTATGTATTTATGTACGTACTCGTGCGTGTGAATTTAAAATTTTATTTTTTTCCCGAACTGAGTTATGGATTTTTATGTAGGGAGAATGGGGAGATGAGGTGGGAAACGAGGGGAAGAGGGGTGCAGGAGGGGGGAAAAGGAAAAACAAAAATTTTATGAAAAGGTCGATTAAAAAACCAAATTTCAAAACGAGAGTTGAGTCAAAAAAAAAAAATTATTATTTTTTTTTTTTTTTAAAAAAAAAGGACAATTAAAAAACTAGTTTCCTTTGAACCGAATAAAAATATCCCAAAGGAAAAAATTATAATAATAATGATAATGATAAAAATTAAAAAAGTTTTGATTTTTTTTTTTGACACGAAGTTTATTTTATTTAAGAATTAATTAAAAAATTTCTTAAGAGAAAGAAAAATTTTCTTTTCTTTTTTTTTTTTGTAATTAAAAAAATTAATAAATTATTTATTTATTTATTTATTCAATAATAATAATGATGATTATTATTCGTATTGTTGTCGTCATTATTTAAAACTTGATGTTTCGTACGATTCAAAAAAAAAAAAAGAATATGTTTGATAAGTGATAAGATGTGTTGATGATTAATATATAATTCTATTGGGAATAACGTTAGTCGTTAATCATTTTGTTATTATCATTAATATAACGAAGTTTTCATTGGACGATATCAATGAAAAAAAAAATCGATTTTCCGAAAAAACAAAAATGGCGAATCAACAATTTTTTTTTTCACAAATTCGTAAAGAACAAAATCAAACAATGAAATTAAAATTTTTATTTGCTTTTAATTAAAAAAAAAGAAAAATTTGAGATCATTAGAGTAATCGTGTGATGCCATTTTTAATTTTTTAATAAATTTTTTAAATATGCGAAAAACAAAAATGTCAGCAACCGTTAAATTAAAAAAATAAATAAATATACGTGCGTGAGTGAGTGCGTGAGTGCGTGCGTGAGGGCGTGCGTACGCGTGCTCGTTCGAAAAATATTTATTTATATATAAATGAAAATAATTTCACGGTGAATTTTGCATAATGTAGAAACGTTTAATTATGCAAAACGGCCCGTTTTTCCCTCTCCTCCCCTCCCCTTCCCTTCCTACGGCCCCCACCGAAAACAAAAAATTAAACGATATGAAAAAGAGAAAAAAAAGTTATTTAATCAACCGTTAAAAAAAAAATTCCTTGTAAAAGATTACAAACGAGATGGAATTGTAAGTAAAAACTGTACAAACAGAAACGAAATAAAACAAACAACAAACACACACACACAAGGGATCAACATGTGCCAAATTTAAAATCTTATCGGTTTCTAAATTATGTAATGAGGAATAATAATAATAATAATAATTTTATGCGTTTTAATCAAACAAACAAACCAAGAAAAAAAAAAGAAATGTAAATTTATTAAACTCGATCACAATTGTTCGTTTGTTTGTTTGTTTGTTTGCTTGTTTTTTTTATCATGCAGTTGTGTGTATGTTTCAAACCTTAAAACCTGCTTGACTTACGTAAATTTTTATTTAGATTGTCGTCGTCGGAATAAACTAAAAAAAAAAAAAAAAAATGTATTTTGTTTTAAATCGCTTCATACAAACAAAAACTTTTTTTTTGTTCAGTTTTACGATAATTACCCCAAGAAGAAGAAAAAGAAAAAGAAGAAGAAAAAAAAATACAATTTTGCTTGGAAAAGAAATCGTAAACCGAGTAATAAAACAGTTGAAAAGATAATAAATTACTGACAGATGAAGGAAGAAAGGTGGAAAGGTTGTAAAAAAAAAAAAAGGAAAACGGGTAAAGGAAAAAGGAAAGAAAAGGGAAAAAAACTGGAAAAGGAAAGAAAAAGGAAAAAAACTGGAAAAGGAAAAAAATTTAAATTCTTGTGAAGATGGAAAAAAAAAATTTTTTTTCGTTTTTTCCCAACGATTTTCCACTTATAAAATACAACAATTATTATTATTATTATTAGGAAAATTTTATAAAAATGTTCGATGAGGAAGATAACGAATGGTTCGATTGAAAAGGTAAAACAAAAAAAAAAAAAAACAATTTCGTCACCGGAAGCAATTTTCAACAACATTAAATTTCAAAAAGCATTCATTAGCCAATGGAAATTTTTAGGAAGTTGATATGAAAAAAAAAAAAACAATAACAAACAACAAACGTCAACAAACAAACAAAAAGAAAAAAAGAAAAATTTATTATCGAAATTGGTTTCGGTAGAAAAATTGTGTTGTTTACATTGTAATTAAATTATCT
>NW_002987817.1:168827-169656 GCF_000006295.1 Pediculus humanus corporis
ATGATTTGAAAAATGAAATAAAAATAAACCATAAAAAAAAGAAGAAGAAGAGGAAAACGCCTCAGAGGAATATGACAACGACGATTTTCCCATTAAAAAAAAAAATCCCTAAAATCTCATATACTCAACAAACAACAAACAAGTTTTTGACTGACCTTTTTTTTTTTTTTTATTGTTTTCTTAACTTTTTCCAGTTTTTAAATAAAAAAAATTCAAATCTGGATAAATAATAATAATAAATTGTGTTTAAATTTAAATAAAACTCATTTCTAAATTTCTCACCATGTTTAACTTTCGTGTAAATCTTAACAATAATTATTATTATTATTTTCATTCGTCATTTCGCGGGTTTTTTTTTTTTTTTTTAAATTAATAAACAACCGGAAATAATGTTTTAAAAATCGATAATGTAGATAGAAAGATTCATTAATTTTTTTTTTTTTAAATAATGTTCGACGTTTAAAAAATAAAAATATTTTTTACTTACGTTCCGGTCGAAAAAAATTACTTTTCATTCATTCATTCATTCATTCACTCATTCATTCTTTCATTCATTCCAATTATTTTTAACCGTGAATGGTAATGAATAATTTAAAACTCGTACGACCGTTAAAAAATTATTATTAATTGTTTAATTTTTAGATAATAATAAATATTAATAATAATAATTTTCGAAAAGTAATTTTTTTTTTTCTATAAACACGCATCGAAAGCTACGAAACGCAATTTTTATCGAAGGGGGAGCCCGAGGGAAGGGAGCCGGAGGGAGCAGAGGGGGGGGGTGAAAATACCGTAAACGTAATTTTTGTGGTTTAATCAGCTGAAAGGC
>NW_002987817.1:170074-180242 GCF_000006295.1 Pediculus humanus corporis
ATCATTATTATTATTAAAGATAAAACCTGATTTTTAACGGAAAAAAAAAACGTTTGACTTTTCGCCCTTTTCGATTTTTGTTACCATGGAAACAATCAGTCGAGGTCGAGAAAGGTACGTGTCAAATAAAAAAAAAAAAAAAAAAAAAAAAAAAAAAGGAAATTTTAGAATTAGAATTTGTAAAAAGATTTTACTTGGAAAATGCTGTTGTTGTTGTTGTTTCTGTTGCCGTTTGTTTGTTTTTACAAAAACCGTTTGTGACTTTATTATTATTATTATCAATTCAACTCATCTTCTCAATATTAAATGATTCGCTGTTGTTGGAAACGATCAAATACATACTCGAGAAAAATCAATAAATAAAACTTTTTATAAAAACTCAGATTGAAAACAAAATAAAAAAAAATGGCGTACGCACACAAAAAAAAAAAGATAGAAAGAGAAGAAAAGAGATGAAGATGAAGAAGAAGAAGAAGAAGAAAAAAAAAACTTTTAATTTAAAGTAAATGAAAACAAAAATCGACTTTGATCCGGATAATGATTTTCTCCAGGAAAATTTTCTTTTTTTCTTTTTTTTTTTTTTTTTAAATGAAAAAACCATAAAATTAAAAGCTGTGAACATTAATTAAAATGTCACCATGATAAATTTTTCTTTTTTTTTTTTTCGATTTAAAATAAATAAAAATAAATGATTTCAATTTAGTTATTATTATCATTATCATTATTACACTTCAACGTACATAATAATAATAAAACATTAACTAAAGTAAATGAAATAACAAAAAAAAAAAAAAAAACTAAACAGAGATTAAGTCATAAACGTTCGTTAAAAAAAAAAATTAATATGTCGTCGTTGTCGTCATCGTCGTGGCATTAGAATTTAAAATAATAACGATTTAACTAAACATCCGATGATTATGGTTCCTCGGTTGTTTATTCATAAACGTAATTATTACATTATTAATTATGCCTCCCGCGATTAAATAATAAAAATGTTTTAACCGGAAAAAAAAAAATTTTGACAACAGCATCAGCAGCAGCTAGAACAACAACAGCGCGTTATAATTATTATTATGTGAGGGTGGACAAACAAACATTTTTCATATTTAAATAATTTACGACGTGTATTTAACGTTTGTCATTCGTTTTTTTTTTTTTTAACATTCACTATTTACACGTCGGAAAACTTTTTTTAAAAAATTTTTTTTTTATGATTTTCCAAGATTTCGACCACGTAAACTTTTATTATTCGTTTTGGTAGTAAAATAAAAATTTATTTACATAAATTTTACGCAGATTTTTTTTTTACTTCTCTTTTATTATTATTATTATTATTATTTTATCGATTTTTCCTACCGGAAACGCACACGCAAATGAGAAAAAAAATTTTCTATTTTCCTCATAAACTAATTCGTACATAAATAATAACATTGATTACGTCATATTATTAAAATGATTGTTAAAATCATTTTTTACGAAAATCTCCCCCCTCCCTTCTCCCTGCTCCCCCCATTATTATTATTATTGTACTACGTCGGAAAATTTTCCGTCATAAATTTTTTTTTTTTTCATTTCTTATGTTTTCTATTGACTTCTTATTAAAAAAACGTCATTTCAACAAAAAAAAAATGACGGAAAAATAGAAAACGTTAAAGAAAAAAAAAAGAGGAAACGGAAATGACAAAAATAAAAATCTCGCAAAATCTAAAAACGTTTCGTTTTTTTTTTTTTTTTTTGATTAATTGTTCCGCCGGTTACGACAGTAAATTTTACCAAAACAAACACAAAAAAAAATTTTTTTTTTTTTTTTGTTACGAACGCCATCGTTGATATTCAACGACACAGGATTTCGGCGGGAGGGGAGGGGAGGAGATGGGGAATTAACGGTAATAATAATAATAAGTTAAAAACAATGGTGGAAAAAAATTAAAGTGCAAATACGAAAGAATTATAAAATATAAAGAAAAAAATAAAACAATGGTTTCGGGAAATTAGGAAGTCAAATTTTTTGTCATTTTTGAAAATAACAAAAGATTTAAATTATAAATAAATGGCTCAATGATAATTTTATGCTTTAAATAAAAAGAGAAAAACAACAAAAACTCAAAAAAAAAAAAAAAAAACTTTAAATACTTTTAATAAAATAATAAGCGGCGAATAATATTTCCACATAAAGCTTAAATACTTAAAACGAATTATAACGAAAAAAAAAAAAAATATATGGATGGAAACGTGGTTAAAGATAGACAGTGTTGCCAACTCAAACGTCATATGTTATTACGTTATTTAACACGTCGTGACGCCATATTGTTTTTTTTTTGAATTTAATTTTTTTTCTCTTTTTTTTTTCTTTTTTGTTTTACGGTTTCGAAAATGAGGGGGGGGGGAAATTTTAACGGAAAAAAATGAAATTATGAAAACTCCACGCACGCCATTTTTAAATTATAAAAAATTTGAATGAAAATTTTTTAAAATAAAACGTCAGGTTTTTTTTTTTTTTTTATAATAAATGAAAGGTACAACAACAGCAACAACAATATAACGTTTTTTTTTTTTTCTTCTGCTTTGGACATTTTTTTTTTTTTGAAATCAAAAGAGATTCCTCCAGTTAATATAAAAAATGAATATAATATGAAAAAAAAATATTAATAATAATAATAATAATAATAATAATAATAATAATATTTTCCGTTTTCCGCCTGACATTTATTATAATTATTTTCATAATGACGTCATTTTCATTATTGTCTGAATGTTTGTTATTAATATTAATATTATTATTATTACCACCATTTTCGACTCGTATTAAAATAATAATAATAATTATCTTACCTATGACGTAAGAATACCCGTCCAAAGTTAAAACGCATTTTTTAGCATTCGAACCAGTTGCTGTTGGAAATTTTGTTAATTTTTTTTTTTCTTTACTATTTCCACGTTCGTTTTTCTCTTCTTCTTTACCAGGACATTCTTCCATTTCATAAAATATCACATTTTATTTATTTATTTATTTTCTTATTTATTTTTATTTTTTTGTTTTCTTTTTTTTTATGTATTTATAACTAAAAATTCATCGGATTCATCATTTGTCTTTTTTTTATTTTCTATTGTTTCGAAACTTTAAATTCACTTTTCTTTTTTTGTTTTTTGTGTTCGTGACACACCAAAAACGCCGAACTGAACAATATAATAATAATAATAATAAATACAAATAGAAAAAAAAGAAAAAAGAAAAAAAAAAGGAAAATTTTTTTTGTATATTTGCACAAAATCAATGAATTTTTCGCGCTTCGTTTCCAATTTTATTATTATTATTAAAATAAATAATAATTATCGTTATTATTATTATTATTATTATTATTATTATTATTATTATTAATACATAAGTCAAGCTTATTTTAACGTTAAAGATTTTTAAAAATAAATAAATAAATAAAATTTTATTCGCGTTCAAATATTTACACGTAATTATCGAAAAAAAAAAAATAAAAACCTTTTCTTAAATTTTGAATATTTTTTTTTAAATATTTATTATGACGTCATTTATTTCCACACGTTGACGTTTTAATATAATTATAAACAAACAAACAAACAAACAAACGAACAAACGAGCGAACAAACAAACCATTTCAAATATTATAATTTTACGGAAAGAGGGTAATTTACGAAAAAAAAAGGAAAATCTTAACGCGATTTCCTTTTTCTTCTATAAAAACAAAAAAAAAAAAACTTTTTCTTATTAATATTTAATAATTTTTTTTAAGTCGTGGCATTAGAAAGAAACAAAGAAACAAACAAATTCGAGACAAAAAAAAGAAAAAAAGGGAAATTTATTCCGCGACATTGACAAACTTCAATCATTATGAAAAAAATGTTTTTTTGCATGTTCTAATAATAATAATAATAAAGACCGAAATTTATGACGTAATAAACGTTGAATTATTATTATTATTATTAATACGTACATTTAGAATTACTTTGTAGAAATAAAATATGTTAAATAGTAACAAAAAAAAAACTAACGAGATTTAAATTTCAATTTTATCGATTCGATATATCGAATGACGTTTACATTTTTAAAAAAAAAATAATTATTGTAATTGTGTATAAAAAAAAAAATAATAATAATAATAGTGATGATGATGATGATTTTCATTGTCGTTTTTTTTTTGAATTGCAACGAAATGATTGTTTTTTTACGTGACTTTCAAATAATTCAAATAATAAATAAATAAAAAAAAGAAAAAATTTATGACCTGTTAAAAATTTTCCCGCCACTTAAATAAATAAATAATTTTTATTTTTATTTATTTATTTATTTTTTTTTTAATAAAATAAAAATTTAAATTGATTCAACGGTTTTTATTTTTTCATTTCCGTTTCCCCCTTCTTCCCTTTCCCCTCCCGCTTTTTTTTTTCTCCTTCTCTTTATTAAACGTCCTTAAAACACGTAAATTTTCAATTACGTAAATGATAATAAAATAATAATAATAATAATAAAAATAATGATAAAATCATTATGTCATTTAGTAACGACATAATTGCACACAATAAAATTTACATTATTTACCCTAGTTATCATTATTTATTTTTTTGGGGGAAAGGCGGGGGGAGGGAGGAAAACAAAATAAAAAATAAAATTTTTTAAATAACGCGAACGTATTTAATATATATTACGATGAAATAAAAAAAAAAAAAAAAGGGAAAAGCGGGTCCTGTGGGGGAGAGAGCAAGAGGAGGGAGCGAGTGGGGGGGGGTAGGGAGAAAGGGTACGAATTGATAAGGGTATTGATAGGTAAACACATTACTGACAAAATTAATCAACTGATTTAAACGAGGGTTGAGAAGGAGTTTTATTCGTTCGCTCATCGACCATGAAAAATTAAATTAATTAAAAAAAAAAAAATTTTCCTTTCATTTTTTTTTTTTTTTGTTTATAAATCAGTAAAAAAATATTTTCAAATAATTGTTGTTAAAATTAAAAAAAAATATCTTTTCAATACAAAAAAAAAAGAAAAGATAATTAATTAAATTTTGTCAGTTAGTAAAAAGAGAGAGAGAGAGAGAAAGAAAATAAATTTTTATAAAAGTTTTTTTTTCAATACGTTACGTAAATATAAATAGACGTATGTGTTTTTTTTTTTTTTGTCAAAATGATAAAATAAAATATAAATAAATAAATAAATGCGAATGAGTGAGTGACGTAATTAAAAAATCGAAAATAATCGATCAGTCGATCGATCGGTCGATTCACAACGACGACACATATTTTCCTTGGCCTTTGTAAAAAAAAAAAAATTTTCCATTTATTTATTTATTTTATTTTATTTTTTTGTCTCCCTTTCGATTCGAGTCTCGAAAAAACGTTAAATTGATAAAATTAATGTTAAATTGAGATAATTGATAAAAAGCAGAAGACAAAAAATTTTTTTTTACGTGTTTCAGGGTGAGAAATTTAATTTAATTGATTCTAACCCTAATATTACAAATTAATAATAATATTGCGTAGAGAAAATCATCATCATCATCATAATAATAATAATAATAATAATAATAATAATAATAATAATAATAATTTTAATCAATATGAGAGAGTATAACAACAACAACGTTTATTTAAAAAAAGGAATTTTCTCGTGGAAAATTTTTAAATTTCCAAATCTACGAAAAGGTTCCCTATATTATATATTGAAACCTCACTAAAAAAATAAATTAACTAATTAGTATTCATTTAGTTTTACTAATACTACATCTAGTTTAATTTAAAACGTGAATAGAATTTAAATTATTAAAATAAAAAATAAAATTTATTAAAAATGGAAAACTGGAAAACACTTAAAACGCGAGATTATACGTGTGTGTATGAGTTGTTGTTATATATCGAGCAACAGGTTGCTTAATCCGAAAGAAAAACTTAACGAAAAAAAAAAAAAAACAACGGAAAACCCTTTTTGACATATTTATTTAAATATTATCGATGGTATAAAATATATTTTTCCCTTCGGACTATATTAATAATAATAATAAAAACATTTATTAGTTTTCCCCGCCCCCACCCCCCATCTCATTGAACAAACGAGGAAAATTGATTGCGATGATGACGTTTTTAACGACAATTATATATTAATCGAATATAATATAATAATGATGATGTTATTAAAAAAAAAAAAAAAAAAGTAATTTTTTTAAATTTTCAACGTCATCGTTAATAAAAAAATATGTGTGTGAGTGCGCGTGTGTGTAAAGTATAAAATGTGATGGAAAATTTTTTTTTTTTTTTTCATGTATTGACTTTTCCTGTCGAAAACGGTTATCGAAATAAAAAAAAAAAAAATGAAAATAAAAAAAGTTTTTTTCGTTATATTTTACCTTTACAATAAAATCTTTTACAATAATAATATATACACATATACTTCCCCCCCACTTCATCTTTATGACCTTTGACCTTTGACCTCGATTCATCAATCAAAAAAAAAAATTTTTTTTTTTTTTTTTTAAATTGAACAAAATTAAAAACGTTTAATTGTTTTCTTCTTTTTTTTGTTTCGAATTTTTTTTTTGTTTTTGTTTAAAAATCGACATTTTTTTTTTTTTCACACACACACGCGCTCGTATTGATTTCCTTCTTTTTAACACCTACCTGTCATGAAAACAGGTGTTTTTGATTTTGATTAATTATATAAAAAAAAAATTATAAATAATAATAATAAATAAATAAATAAATAAATAACTCGTCGATAAAAATTTTCCGAATTAATTAATTTTTTTTTTCTTACGCAAATATATTTTATTTATATAATTATAATTAAATTGATTGCTAAAAATTTGTGTTATATTTACCGTTTTATTAATAAATAAACAATAATAATAATAATAATAATAATAATAATAATAATAAATTTAAATTGATTTTGTGCAAATTATTATTAATTAAAAAAATTTAACAACAACAACAAGAACATACCTAAGGAAATACCCGAAAAAAAATTTTTTTTTTCGAATCGGAAAAATAAGTTAATAATAATAATAATAATAATAATAATAATAATAAAACGCGAAAGACCGACCGATCGAGTTTTTACGCGATAAAAGTAATACTAGATATAAATAAATAAAAAAAAAAAATCCGGCGCGAAGTTTCTAGAATAACGCGAGAAACACGAATGTATTAAGACCACGAGGCGGACTCGTTCTGGACTTGCCAGAGTTTCTTTTTTTATCCCTTTTTGATTCTCCCCTCTCCCATTACTCCTCCTCCCTTCCACTTCTCCGACCAGTTTTTCATTCTGTTTTTCCACCCGAATAATTTCCTCCTTTGACCCCTCCCCTTCTCTCTCCCCACCACTACACATTCGCATTTTTTTTTTTTTTTTTATCTTTTCAATTTTCGTTTTTTTTTTCCAAAGGGAGGAGGACCAAATATGTTTTTACCCATTAAACCCAAATAAAAATTTTCCTTTTTTTTTATTCCTTTTTTTTTCTTTTTTTAATATTTCGAAGATGGGTGAAAAAAAAAAAAGCCGAAAGGTAATTTTCGTTAATTACAAAATGTAATTTTTCTTTTTTTTTCGGGGGGGGGGGTAACAATAGAATAGAAAAATAAAACTTTTCCCTTATTATTATTATTTCGTGTGTATGTTTTTATATAACATACTCATAAACCATAAAAAAAATTTTCTTTTCGGAAAATTATAAATATATAAAATAATGAATTTTAAAATGAAAATTGAAATTTTCCTTTTTAAAAAAAAAAAAAAAAAAAAAAAAAGGGCGGAAATTTAAAAATTTATATTATATATATAAATAAATGGGCAGTTGAATGAGCAAAAAAAAAATTGTTGAATAAAAAAAAAAAAATGACGGGGGGTAGGGGAGAACGGGGGTTAAATTTTACGTAATCCATAAGGAGAAAGAGAGAGAGAGAAAAAAAGTAATTTTGAATCGAGGGAAGGAAACCATTTTGAAAACTTTAATTTACGTGAAAATACTTGAGAAAATGGTTTTAATATTAAATTTAAAAAAAAGAAAAAAAAAAAAAAAGATTTTCTTAAAGCCAGAAAATTCTCAATTGACGTTTAAATAAATTATAAGAAAAGAAAAAAAACAACATAAACATAAACAAAACGTAAACAACATTTTTTTTTTTTTTTTATGACGTGAAAATTGTTTTTTTTTTAATAATTAATTATTATTATTATTACGAACGTAAAATTACTTAGTACTATAGAAACGGGATTAATTAATGGATTTGTTGAAATCTAAGTAAAATTATTATTTAAAAACGTGTGAAAATTATAAAATTATCGTTTGAGAATAATAATAATAATAATAATAATAATAATACATTTTAATAATAATAATAAAATTCGAAGGATATTTAAAATAAAATAAAAAATGGATGTTTTAAAAATTAGTGGGCGTAGCGACATCTAACGGGAAATTTTTGTAACTTTTTTTTTATAAAAAAAATTTTTTTAGTTCTCAATTTTCCCGCTGGTTGGAAAAAATGAAAATTTATTTTTAAAACATTCCGAAACGTATGGAAAACGTCACAGAGTAACAAAAAAAAAAAAAAAAAAAAAACAAATCATAAAATGAATGTTAAAACGTGTAATTTGATGAATATTTATAATAAATTTTCCTACGATGAAATAATGATGATTTTACCGTTTAAAAGAAAAAAAGACAATAATTTTCGATAACCGTTAATAAAAAAAAAGAAAGAAAAGAAAAATGGCGATAAAATACGTTATCGTTAATTAGTGTAAAATTTTAATTGCGATTTATTCGAAGGGATTTTTTTTTTTTTTTTTAATTTTACGAAGTTGGCAACGAGCCAATCCGGGAAATATTTCCAAAAAAAAATTTTCCTCAAATTTCACTTGATAAATTCATAATAAAATGTTATTGAAAATTCATATAAATGTTATTTACGTTCGTTTGATTGTTCATGACACGGTTTTCAAAAAAAAAAAAAAAAAATTAAATTGGAAAATTAAAAATGGCGGAAGGAAGGTTTTCTTAAATTTATAAATAAAAATAAGTTCACAATAAGAATTTGTGAAAGACATTAAAATTTTTTAAGAAAAATGAAAGAAATTTTTATTATCTCGTTCCTGGAATAGTAAAACTCCAAAAAGGAGAGAAAGAAAGAAAGAAAGAGAGAGAGGAAAAAAAAAAAAATTTTCCAGATGCTCAAATTGAAAACTTTTCTGGTTTTTCGAGTCTTTTAATTTTTTAATGCCGAACGATGATTCCCCCCGACCCCCCGACCCCTTCTTTTCTCGTTCAATTATTATCATTATTATTATTATTATTAAAATTATCGATTTTAAAATTTTTTTTTCGAAAAGTTAAATTGTCATTTTTTTTTTTTTGTCATCATTATCGTATCCAAAACAATCAATCGTAATTCGTAAATAATAATAAATTTATTATTACATCGTAATCATCATTATTATCAATTCCAAGGTGTGGTTTTCCCTTCTCCTCCCCTTACTTTTACTCCTACTTCTCCCCCTCCCCCCTGTTTTTTTTTTAATGAAATTTTCTTCTTATTTCCTAAAGAATTTTTTTTTTTTTTTAATTATTCGAATATTTTAAACTCGGAAAATTGAACTGAATTTTAATTTTTTGATTTTCTTTTTTTTTTTTTAAAAAAAATTCTTTTGATGTTTTTATTCAGTTTTTTTCAAAATAAAAAAAAAAAAAAAAAAATTCAACGACAATATTGTCGGATTAATAAGTTTTGAATAATTTATTACTTCAAATATTACACGTCGATCGAAAATAATAATAATAATAATAATAATAATAAATTTTATTAAAATAAATTCGAAAGCATGTACGATATTTGGTTTTTTCATCGTCGATTATTTATTTATTAACTTATTATTATTATTATTATTATTATTGTTATTATTTATTTATTTACGTCATTGTTTGTTTAAATAAATACGAATTGTCAAATTAATTAATAATAATAATAATATTAATTTATCATTAGAGAATAAATAGTTAAAATTTTTTAATTTTATTTTTATACGACGTTTCTTTCATTTTTTAAACATTTCCCTTTTCCATCATCTTCATCATTTCCATCATCACAGCCGTCATCAGTATTATTATTATTATTATTATTATTATTATTATTATTATTATTATATAC
>NW_002987817.1:180262-181645 GCF_000006295.1 Pediculus humanus corporis
GAATCATCACGAAAACAAGGGGGTAAAGTGAGAAAGAAGAAAATGAAAAAAAAAAATAAAAACAATATGGAGAAGTAAAAAATTAATAAAAATAAATGAGGGGAGGTAGGGAAGACAGGAGGGGTGGGAACGAGGAGGGGGGAAATACGCACACATATTTATATAAATAAATTTTTGCAATTACGTAGAAAAAGTAATAAAAGTAAAATGAATGAGGAGATTAGTAAAAGAAAATAAACAAAATTTACATGCAATAAAAATGAACGAACGAACGAAATTGAAAAAGACATAAAAATAAATAAATAAATAAAACAAATGGATATATATATATATCTATAGATTAAATAATGATGGACGTCATAAAATTAAAAAAAATAAATAAGACTAATGGCGATAATAATAATAATAATAAGAGAAAGGCTAATGATGATGATACTAATAATTCACTATGAGTTTAATTAAATTTTTTTTATTTTTTTATTTATTCGTATTTATTTATTGATTTAAAAACGATGAGAATGTGTTAGTTTAATTAATACATAGATTCGCGCTTAAATAAATAAATAATTATTAAATTAATAATTAATTTCTTCTCTTACCTTTTCTCACGATCAATAATAAATCCAAATAATTAATTATATTATCTCTTACCTGAAAAAAAAAAAAAAAAAACAATCAGTTTAAAATATTATTATTATTATTATTGACGAAATGTTAAAACGTGTTACGATAATAATAATGATAATGAAATTTCATAACGTTAAAAAATAAAAAAAAAGTCAAAAGTTTTCAGATATTTTTTTTTTTTTTTTTTGGTTGTAATGGGTTGACCTTTTTCATGTTTAATAATTTTTTTTTTCTAGTTTATTTGTTTTCACGGAGGTTTTGCTTAAAATTATTATTATTATTATTTTTTAGTTTTCTCTCATTTTCTCAAAAATTCTTTTTTTTTTTTTTTCTCTCTTTTCTCTCTGTCTTTATTATTTGAAATTTTCTAAAATGCCACTTTTTAAATCCAATGTAATTTTCCATCGTTTTTCTTTTTTTTTTTCTTTCCTTCCTTTTAAAAAAATTTTTTTCAAGCTGACTCATCACATGTAATATGTATAAAGTAAAAACTCTCAGATTAAAAAAAAAAGAGAGAGAGAGAGAAAAAGGGAGAGAGAGAGAGAGAGAGAAAGAAAATATCGTCGAAATTTATATTTGTATGTAATGTAATTGAAATTTTAAGGTTGACCATTCGCACTTGTTGTTACTGTTTCTGTTTTTCTTTTTTTGTACGGGGGGAAAGGGGGAAAAGGAAAAAAGGGGAAGGAGAAGAAGAATAAGAAGAAGAAAAAGAAGATTTGAAAATTTATGTTTAACATTCGAACAACGTCAACA
>NW_002987817.1:182291-195204 GCF_000006295.1 Pediculus humanus corporis
AATTTACTACAACTCAGCAATGTTGAATATTCATAATTCTCATGTTTCCTTTTTTTTTTTTTTTTCTTTTTAAAATTAAATTTATGAAATTAATTATCATCGAGCTCTCTTTCTCTCTCACTCTCTCTCTCTCCCTATTAAATACTATATATACGAGTTTAAAAAAATTTTTTTGTCAAGTGAAATGAAAATCTTTTGCCAAAAAAAAAGAAAAAAAAAAAGTTTAAAAAGAGAAAATTTTCTCATCCTTCACCCTAAAACTGTTGTTGGCTTTAATTTTCTTCAGTTAGTAAAAATGATGCTAACGATGTTAGATGCCAATAAATCAAAGGAAAAAAAAGGGAAAAAAGGAAAAATCTCTCTCTTTTTCAGTCATTTTTTTTTTCGACTTGAAAAATCATTTTCCTAGAAATTCATTTTTGAATATTTTATATAAATTCTTAACTTAGTACAATTAAAAAAAAGGGTAAAATTCCACCTCCACCTTCTTCTCCACCTACTCCACCACCTTCCCCACCTTTTTACATAAATATTAAATACCAAAAAAGGAAAAAAAAAAAAAAAAAGAAAATTTTAACAAGTAAAAACAAATTGTTTTTTTTTTTTTTTTTTTAATAAAATATTCTTTTTGAATCGTTTTAAATGCTGATTTTTCCTTATATAAAAAAAAAAAAAAAAAAAAAAAAGGAAACAAGGTAAAAAAATTCTTTTTTTAAAATGAAATACATCCAAAAAAAAAAAGAAGCTTTTCATAAGGAAAAAAAAAAAAAAAAAAAAAAATTTGCCCTTGAATAAAAAAAAAAAAAAAGGAAGGAAGGAAGAAAAAAAAAAGGCAATAAACCTGGAGAGAAAAAACGCAAATACAAAATTACTTTTTTTTTTTTACTACTATTATTATTATTATTATTATTATTTCTCTCTCACACACACACACACAAAAAATCCCCGAAAAAAATTTAAAAAATCGGAAATTATTATTATTTTAAATATATGTATTAGACATGATTCCTTATCAATTTCCATTATATCGTCGTATAAACGTAAATTATTCTTATCAATGCGACGTGATGACGTCATAAAAAGAAAACATCGATTCCATTCATAAAACATAAATCATTCATAAAAAAAAAATTATTAATTTTATTGTACTTCGCTTACGAGACAAAATAAAAACAAACATTTTGGGTTGAAAAGACTCAAATTAAGAAACGAAAAATAATAATAATAATTTTTTTTTTTGTAAATTAGCTTTCATATTTTCATTTTTTTTTTTTTTTAATCTAATTTATTTATAATAAATAAATGAATTAAACATTTTTTTTATTTATTCGTAGCATAAATAATTAAATGTTAATTGAAAAAAAATAAAAAGAAATAATTTTTTTTTTTTTTAATAAGAAATAATTAAAATATGTATAAACGCAAATTTTTCTTTTTTTTTAATACAATTTAAAAAAAAAAATTCATAAAATCAAAATGAAAAAATTTAAAATTTAATTTTTTTCCTTTTTTTTTTTGTAAAATACTTTTTCGTTTGCCATTTTCCTCTCGGATGGAAAATTAGTTTTTAAATTCAATCAAAAAAATTATTTTTTTTTTGGGGTCGACTGACCGGATGATTTTGCCAAGAGGATTAATGAACGTCGAAATAAAAAATATATGTGTGTGTGTGTTCAATAATTGATATTTTTTTTTTTTTAAATTGAAAACATTCGACGTGATTTTTACCCTCCCCCTTCCCTTTCCTCTCTTTCCCACAGGTTGCATTATTTTGGGGAGATGGAGTAAGGTACATGTCGGAACTCCTAAAGAGTAAACAAAAAAAAGTACCTCGAATCAAAAAATACTCGAATAAGGTTTTTTGAAATTTAAAAATGGAGAGCGTTGGTGTGCGAGACATCAAAATACTCAAATTCCCTCGCTCATAAAAACTCAGATAGATTTTTTAAAAGGGGAGTGACATCGTTTTTGTACTTCCCCCCGGGAAGGAGGAGAGAGAGAGACGACATGAAAACCGACCGCAACATTGTCCATATTTATCCCACACGGGAATAATGGAAACCTTCAAGAGTTTTATGGAGTAATAGTATATATATATACGATCCCTGATTTCCCTGATTTCTCTCCTTATCCCTAAAAAATAATATTCTGTGGATTGTGAGTGCGTGTGCGTGTGCGTGGGGAGAAGGAGGGGGGAGGGGGCGGAGGCGGGTGATTCTACGTAAATGTATTTCTCTTGGGTCGACAAAAAAAAAAAAAAAAAATCCAACATGATTCGATTGAAAAAATAAAAATTAATAAAATTTATAAAAAAAAAAAAAGAGCTCGAATAAAATATTAAAAAAATAAATAAAAAAAGTTTTTTTCCTTTTTTTTCCCTTTTTTTTCCTTTTTATATAAAATTATTTTGAATTTTCTTTTTAATTTTCTATTTGACAAATAAAAAAAATTTCGTCTAAGCACGAAATAAGACTTTAAAAAAAAAAGAAAAATTTTTTTTATCAAAGTAATTCAGGTTTCAAATGATTTTTCTAAAAGAATTTTTTTTTTTTTTTTTTCACTTATTTGTGAGTCAAATTTCATTTAAAAAAAAAATTTATAAACTTTTTTTTTTTTAAAACGTTATAAGATTTTAAGTCTAAAAAAATTTTTCTTTTTTTTTTAAAGATAATAAACTTCATTCACATGTACTTCAACAACGATATTGAGGGGAAAAGAAAAACAAAAAAAAAAAAAAGAAAAGCAAGAAAAACGTTAAACTTAATTTAAAAAGAAAAATAAAATTAAATACGGTTCAAATAGCAAATGTTTTATATATATATAAAATTTATCTTATTTAATTATTTTTACTTTATTTTATTTTTTTTTGTAAATTTTAAAATGACTTCCATGTTTAATAATAATAAAATACGATTTTTAAAAAAAATGTCTGATTGAAGTTAATTAAGAATATAAAAACAAGTGTTTGTCACAACTGAACAAATAAAATCAAATTTTATAATAATAATAATAATAATAATAATAAATTTTTTTGTTTTAAATTAAGTTATTGAATGAATGTAGAATAAATAAATTATTTAAATTATTATATAAAAAAAAAAATTTTTTAAACTTACCAATTAAAAATTTTGCTCCATCTAATTGAAACGAAGCACTTCTTTTATAAATTTTTTTTTTACTCCCGATTAATTACGACGATAAAATAATTCGGAATCATCAAAATTATAATTTTTTTTATTAGCCATTTTTTAATTATTATTATTATTATTTGCTTTAAAAAAAAAAAAAAACGTAAACGTCACATGCAATTACGGTAAAAAGTTAAATTTTTTTAAAATTACTATTTAAACATATTAAAAGGCAAACTTTACTTAAAATGTTTATATAAACTATCGGATTAACACCTCACGAATAATTTCACATTAAAAAAAAAACCACAAATGAAAAATTACCCGGATTAAACTTTATTTTATTCGACAACGGAAAAAAAAATTCAACAGAAACAAAATAACAAGAAAAAATGGCGATTCATCGTTGCCAATATTAAAAAAAAAAAAAAAAAAAAAAAAACAAATGACGCGATAAGTTTTGTTTACTCTATGGAAAATTAAAGAAGCGGGAGATTGTTTAGAGTACGTTCAGGCACCACGAAAAAAATTTTCGTCTTGTTTTTGTTTTTGTTTATCCATTTAATAATTAATATTTAACGTATTAATATAAACCTTTATTAACTTTTTTTTAAAATTTTAATTTATTAATTGTGATTTTTTTTTTAAACAAAGATTAAACATAAAGAATTAAATAAATATTATTATTAAAAATAATAAAAAATAAAAGTAAATAATAATATAACCTTTAAATTATTACTTATCGATAATACATATTAATTTTTAATAAAGTAAAAAATTCGATTTTTCTCCAAATAATAATAATAATATTTTTCTATATTTTTTTTGAATTTTTCATCCGTCCTATGACTTTATAACAAAAGAATGAAGAATTTTTCTTATAAAATTTTCCTTTTTTTGACTGAATTTTTTAATAATAGAATAAAAAAATACAAGATGATGTTTTTCACACGAAATAAAAATTGGAAAAAAAATAAAAAATGAATAAATAAATGTCAATAAATTTAAAAAAATTGTCATATCGTGTATAATTTTTAATAATAATGATATCTCACACACACATTTTTTTTTTATTGATAATTTATTGATACAAAGTCAAAAAGGAAATAAAAACGAAGCATAAAACTGTTCAATGAACTGAAAATTAACAAAAAAAAAAAAAAAAATTTTTAACCAATTGGACAAGAAGTGACCCAATTAAAAAAAACGTATCGATTAGTTAGTAATTAACCCATAATAATAATAATAATAATAATAATAATAATAATTTTTCTAAATGATAAAATTAATAAATTATAAATTTAAAAAATTATATAATCAGATATGTGTTATGAAAAGTTTTTTTTTTGAAAGAAAATCCATTTGTTTGTGGCAAGATTGTCGTAAATTTTTCTAGAAAAAATTTGAATTAATTACACGACATTTATCGTAATTAAGAAAATTAAATTTAAATTTTTTTTTTTTTACTTACGCCCAATTATTTTCTTTTAAACATAATAATAAATTACAACACTTTGAAAAATAAATTTGTTTTTTTTTCGAAAGGGGGGCGGAAATGAATTGTCAAGCTTATGTTTATTACACGATGAGATATAAGAACTAACATTTTTTTTCCTTTCTAAAATAAGCGACAGGAAATATGTTATGTATAATAATAATAATAATAATTTAAGAAAGATTTATAAAAATTTATGTATATATAATACGGATGATAAAATCTTAAAAAATTAAACATCATTAGTAATTTTATTGTCGAGAACAATCTCTCAGATTTTTCTTTTTTTTTTTAGTTTTAACTTAAAACTTATTTATGTGCGTCTTTTTTTGTCTAAATACACGACAAAAAATTTTTCTTTTACATTCGCGTTAAATAAAAAAAAAAATTGATTTATTACATCCCAAAAAAAAAAAAAATTTATGTTCGATTTAAAAGAAATAATAATATTGATATTAATGTGAATAATTTAATTTTTTATTATAAAAATATATTATTATTATTATTTTCATCATCATTTTAATAATAATAATAATAAAGTATGAATTTATATTTAAAAAAATCATTAAAACGATATTAAAAAAAAATTCGTGGTTTTAGACTAAAACTCAACCAGATTCGAATATGAAAGAGGAAATTTTCCTAAAAAAAATTAATATAAATTGATCCTGGTTTGACATTTGTTAACAATGAATCATTTAGTTCTTTTAAAATTTCAAAAAAAACAATCACGTTATCATTAATTTTATTTAATAAAATTTTAACGAAAAGTTTTTTTTTTTTTTCTTGTTACAAACGTTTTTTATCAAAAAATTGGGAAAGAATGATAGGAAAGAAAATCAAAGAGAAAAACTATCAAAATTAAATAAATTAACTTTTCTTTTTTATTTTTTTGTTCAAATAATTCATTTATTTAATTATAATCAATCATTTTCTCTCTCTCTCAGTTGGAAATCTTTAATATAAATTTTCAACAAATTTAATCGCCATCTTTTTTTTTTTCTTTTTTCCCTTATATTTTTCGATTAAAAAAAAGAAAAAGAGAGAGGGGGAGAGAGAGAAAGAGAGAGAGAGAGAGAGAGAGAGAGAGAAACGAGGTTAATGAGTATTAAATGATTTCTTTATTTAAACATTCTTTCACCTAATTTAAAATTATTATTATTATTATTAATATTAATATTACTATTATTATTATTATTATTATTATTATTATTATTATTTGTTTTTAAACAATATTTAAATGTGTAGAGTCGTGCATATACGATAATTTCTATCAAATAATTAATTAAATTTTTAAATTATTAATATATTTTGAATAACAATAAGGTTTTTAAAAAAAAAAATATTTAAATGCCAAAAGATAATAATAATAATAATAATGATAATAATAATAATAATTGCGTTTGTTTTTGTTTGTTTTTTTTTTTTTAACTTAAAAATTTTTTTGTGTTTTTGTTGTTTTTTTTTGTTTTTTAAAGAATAAAAAGTTTTCCCTCTTTAAAAGAAAGTAAATAATAATAATAATAATAATGATGATAAAAAGTTAAAGCTATTGTTAAAAGCAAAAAAAAAAAAACCAATAAAGTAATTACTGAAATTGTTTAAAAAAAATTTTTTGAAAAGAATTGAACAAAAAGGAAAAAGTTTTTCTTTTTTTTTTCTCGAGGTTTTTTATTATTATTATTATTATTAAAAAAAGTTTTTTTTTCTTTGTATTTACTTATCAATTAAAATGGTTGAGTTTTGAATAATAATAATAATGATTTGAAATGTATTAGATAAGGAGTACTTGTTATCAGTTGTTAGAAATTTTAATAAAATATGTCTGTAACTGACAAATTTTCTTTTTTTTTTCTTTATCCTTAAAATTTATTATTATTATTATTATTATTATTATTATTATTATTATTATTATTATTATTATTATTATCAAAATGAAAAACTATTTTTTGACAAAAAAACTATTGTCAAAAAAGTAAAAAACTATCGAGCAAAAGAGAGAGAGAGAAAATTAAAAGGAAAAATGAAAAAAGTTTATGAAAAGGAATAGAAAAGAATAGATAAGAACATTTTTCCTTTTTTTCGCTGTGATAGAAAAAAAAAATTTTCTTTTTACAGAAAAAAAAGTTTGAAATTTCCCCCCCCCCCTTCCATTGAATCCTGCTTTTTTTTTTTAATTATAAAATCCAAAAAAAAAATAGGAAATGAAGAGAAAGAGAGATAGAAAAGGGCTTTCCCCAATTTCCTTTCATTTTATTTTTTTTTTTTATCCCTTGTTTGCATTTTTTTTTTCTTGTTAAATCATATTCGAGTACAAAAAAAAATTGATGACGATAATAATAATAATATTTTAATTACGTTATACATCAAAGATGAAAAAAAAAGAAGAAAAAGAAGATGGAAAAAGATGGAAAAAAAAAAAAAATGAAAAATTACAAAGAAAATGATGATGGCGGCGACGGTGGTGGTGGTGGTGATCTTTGTTTAAATCCATAAAAAAAAAAAAGGAAAAAAGGAAAAAAGTTGGGTCATTAATTTAATTGAATTTAAAAGTTTAAATAAGTTATGAAAAAAAAAAAGAAAAAAGAAAAGTTATATAAAACAAAAATAATTTCCCCCCTTCCCCCTCCCATTTTATAAAAACACATTAAAAAATTTTATCTGAGGACTTTTCTTTTTTCTTCTCAGGTGATAAAGAAAAAAAAAAAAATAAATTAAATTTAAATTATTGTTATTATTATTATTAAAATGATAACAAAAAAAGGGAAAATTTCCATAATTTTTTATTGATTAAAAAAATAAATCAATAGTTGGATAAAAAGAGAGAGAAAGAGAGAAAATAAAATAAAATAAAATAGGTACGTACCTTTTTCCGTTGTAACAAAATTACGTTCCAGTTTTTTCTCCATGAAGTCATATGGATTATTAATTTCGACGATATTTTTTTAAATAATTTTTTATGTATAGTTTTTATTTATTTTCTCGTTTTTAACGGTCACATCATTTTTAAATAATTAACTTTAATAAATAAATAAAATTTTAATTATTTATTAATTTGGTTCATCGAAATTTTAAAAAAAAAAAAAAAAAAAACTTTTTAAATAAAAATTTTCCGGGTAGATCCTATGTTTAACTTATGTGAGTAAACAAAATGTATAAAATATTAAATTTTTTTAAATTAAAAAGTTAAATTATTATTGGACCGTAGATTTTTTGGACCAAATAAAAAGTTATTTAACTTAAAAACCATATACAAAATTTAAACGGGTTGTTTGTTTGTTGTTTGTTGTTTGTTTTTGACCCAGCATGGAAATTTATTTATTTTTTTTCAAATTTGCTTTCCGTGAGTTTTTTTTTTTTTTTTTGACAACCACCCGGTGTTTTATAGGCTCTCATTTTACGTCACATAATTATTTATTTTTTAATTTACAACAATTTTCTTTATTTAAAATTATCAAATCATTATTATTATTATTATTATTATTTGTTTTTATTTTTTTCCAGCCTTATGGAAAAATTCTTTTACTATAAATCGATGAACAATTCGAGACAAAACATAATATATATAAATATTTACATGTAAAAATGATATAATAATAATGATAAAAACGATGATAAAGATGATGATGATGATGATCATGATAAAAAAACAAAAGAAATCCTAATCGAAATTTATTTTGTTTAATCTACGATTATGCGATTTGGAAAATGGAAAATGGAAAAAAAGAAGAACTTTTATCGCGTATTAAAAAAAGCAAAATGTTTTGAAACATGTAAAAAAATTATAAATTTAAATTTAAAATAAACAAAAAATTTTTTTAAATGTATTAATAAATTCGTAGGAAGTAAATCGATATAAGTAAAAGATGATGATAATAATGATAATAATAATGATGATAAAAAATCACATATTAAACAAATTTTTTTTTCTTAAAATAAAATTGAATGACGAAAAAAGGAAAAAAATTCTATTTTTAATACTGTGCTGCTCCACATAAGTTATTACTTTACATAAAAATTAACTATTTATTCTTATCAAATAATAATAATAGTAATGATATTTTCCAGACGAAAGAAAAAAAAAATTAATTTATTTTTTCATTGTAGTTTTTTTTGTTCGTATGAAATCGTTAATAATTGACTACGTGTGTCTATTATCATTGTAATGATATAATTTATATTCAGAGATTCATTCTTTACGTTACAAATTTTTACTTATTATTATTATTATTATTAAAAAAAAATGAATGGAGTTACGCGGGGTTAAATAATATCGAATAATGATGATGATAATAATAAGAAAAGGCCTCCGGTTAATGGTTAGTTTGTTGCGTGCCTGAACCGCAGAAAATGACAAAATTGTAGAAGCACAAAGAGAGAGTTTTAATTTTAAATTTGTTATTCGAAATTATATTAATTATTAACAATTTAAAATTAAATGGTGGGAAAAAAATTGAAGCGTCTGCTTTTGGAAAAACACAAATTTTGACTAAAGAACTCTCCTCCGGCCCCCCCCAAAAAAAAAACGAAAAAGAAAAAAGAAAAACATGCAACGCGTCAAAATAAAAAAAATTTTCCCTATTATAAAATCGTTTGAAGTGATCCTTTTTTTGCTGGAGAGAAAGAGAGAGAGAGAGAGAGAGTAGGAAAACTTTCTAGAAAAAATTTCTGGAAAAAAAATTTTCCATCGGATGTTTTTTAAATCGATTCACATATTTGAAAAAAAAAAAAAAAAATTTATTGTTTATAAAGTTAAAAAAAAAATCTGGTAAGCAAAAAATTCAACCGACAAAAACAATAAAAAATATTACACGTCATTGGTAAGGTGATAATAATGATAATAATAATAATAATAATAAACCGTGACTGGAGTAAAAAAAAAAAAAAAAATTTATTACAAACGAATAAAGACGAAACTTGAAATGGAGATTCAAACTTCGATTAACTGCCGAGTTAGTTAGAAAAAAAAAAAAAAATAATAATAATAATAATAATAATAATAATAATAAAATTTACGGATACTTTAAAACGTTAGAAAAAAAAAAAAAACCTTTACGATGTGAAAATTTTGCAAACCATTTTATTTAACAAAAAAGGTTAAACCTTTAACCTTTTTTAAAATAAAAGAGGAAAATTTTTTGGTTAAAGTGCATCAATAAAAAGAGTCCAAAAAAAAGGAAAAAGGTAAGAAAAAAAGAAAAACATGATGAAAAAATAAATTCTTAAAAAATTCAATGTTACTGCTCTTTTCCCCCTCTCTAACCTTCCCCCCACCCAAAAAAAAACCCAAAAATTTCATTCGTATGAATAAAAATAAAAAGAAAAATTTTTTTTAAAAAGAAAATGAAAATTTTTCCCTTCGGGTAGGAAAAAACGTGAGCTTTTCCCCACCCTTCCCTCCCCTCTCCTTCAAAGCCCCAAATTTCCTTATATTCGTCGTGTAATTTTTTTTATTTATTTTTGTTTTAGTTTTTATTTTGATTTTCACCCCCCCTCTTTTTCCCTTTTCTCCTCCTCCTTCTATTCCTCTAATTTTCCTTCAATTTTCCTTCATTTTATTAACTAACCGGTCGGTTTATTTATTTATTTTCTTAATTAAAGTTTTTGTTTTTTTTAGGGGGGAGGGGGAAATAATAATAATCTTTGATTTTAGTTAATAATTAATTTTTTTTTCGGGGGGGCGGGGGTCAAAATGTTTTTAAAATGTATAAAAATATTTTTTTTCTTTTCCTTTTTTTTCTTTTTTAATTAACTTTTTACAATAAAAAAGGATTAAAGTATAAAAATTAAAATTAAATTACAGAGAGAGAGATAGAGACCACTTTAAGTTTTTTGTTCCTTTTTTTTTATGAAAAATTTATTTTCGTTATGGTGTAAAATTTTATGGTGTAAAAATTTACCGAGGATTAATAAAAAGAAAAGGAAAAAAGAAAAGCTGAGACGAAGCGTAGATAATGAAAGAATAAAAAAGAAAAAAATAGAAAAAAAGAAAATTTTTTAAATTTAAAAAAAAAAAGTTTTTTTTGAATTAAATGGTGGGGAGGAAAAGAAGAAGAAGAAAAATTTTTTTTTTTTTTTCGTCTTCTGCTTTTTTTTCTTCTTTATTTCAACGCATTCAAATTCAAACAATTTTCAACCCCGTAAAAAAAGGAAATGTTTTTGACTCTTACCATTTTTTTTTTTTTCTGGGTGAATTTTAACCAGAAAAGGAAACTTTTTGACTGAGTTTTTATGTCGTTTTCTAATACATTTAAGCCTTGTTCGTTCGTATCTTTTTTTTTCTCTCTCTCTCCATATTTTCAAATCTCTCTCTCTCTCTCTCTCACTCTCAACCCTTTTTTCTCTCTCATTTTTCTGACGAATATAAAAAAAAAAAAAAAACGTTGTAAAAACGTTAACGTCGTGTCGCAAAAAAAAAAAAAAAAACTCAAACGCGGTAAAAAGTTTTGGCAATAAAAAAATATTATTATTATTATTAACGAATATAACAATAATTTTTTTTTATGTTCTGATTAATTAAAAAAAAAAGGAAAAAAGGAAAAATAAAGGAAAAAGGCTTATTTTAAAGGAAATTAAAAATGTTTTTTTTTTTTTTAAATAAAATGTCCGTTTGGTTTTACCAATATAACCTAAATTCACGAAAAAAAAAAAAAGGAAAATTTGAATTTAAACCTTGGAAAATGATGATAAAATGTGGAAAATTCGTGTGTGTGTGATAACGAAAACAATTTCTGTCTTACTATGGGAGCGCCGGGAGCCATTATTCTTATACACCTTAAATACTTAAATACGATTCTTCGAAATCACGTAATTATTAAAAATTTAAGAAAGGTTTTGTGCGTGTGTGTGCGTGTGCGTGCGTGCATGTTTATGGTCAAATATTGTTTTATGGATGAGGATCCAACACATTTTCTAAAACAACATTCAGATTGTATTTTGCGACACCAAACACAAAATAATTTTTTTTTTATAAATAAATTATGTTATGCGAAGAAATATAAATAAATAAATCTACGTCAAGTTAAATGAAAAAGTGAGGGGGGGAGAGGGGAAGAAAGGGGAAGGAGTAGGAGAAAAAAAAAATTTAAATGAAAATTAAGGAAAATGATTCAATTTGAATTTACCGTTTGTTCATTATATTCAGTCGGATTAAATTGCATGAGAAAAAAAAAATGGCGAACGAACGAACGAGAAGAAGGGAAAACAAAGTTTAATAAAAATGAATTATAAATGTAGGACGATTGGGGGGAGGGAGGGGGGAGAGGAAAATGAAAAAAAATGTTTTGTATGCTTTTGTCATCTCATGTTGTTGTCGTCGTCATATATGGCCTGTCAAATATAAAAAATCAAAACCATCGAATTTTCTAATTATGTACCATATGTTTTTTCTTTCCGTTCGGAAAAATTATTATTATTATCATCATCATCATTATTATTATTAGTTTTTTTTTTTTATATTAAATTTTTTTTTTTTTTCAATTTCGTTCGTCTTTTTTCTTTTTTTTATGTCGGAAATTACATTTTTGCCAATATTTTTCGGTTTGAAAATTTTAAAAAAAAAAAATTTTTTTTTTATTACGTTTGTCGTTTGATTTTTGTCGTTTGTCGTTTGTTTGTTTCGCCGTTAGTAAGAAAAAATTTTTTTAACAATAATACACTAATTAATAATGACTCTCTTTTTTTTTGTCGTTTGTATCAAATTATGTTTAATTTTAAAATTTTCGACGACGAACAAACAAACAAACGCAAAAGAAAAAAATTTTTTTCCCTGCGTATACATATATAAATCTAATTAAATTTAAAAATATTATCATTATCATTATTAAAAGTTATTCGTTTGTTTAATTAATTTATAGTGATTTAAAAAATATAAATTATTATTATTATTATTATTATTATTATTATTATTATTATTATTATTATTATTATTATGCGATGAAGAAAATATAAAAAGAAAACAAAATTTTCGTTTTTTTAAAGGTTAAGAAAGTTGTTAAAAATTGATTAGCAATAAATCGATAATATCGTGATGACGAAATTATCAATGGAATAAATAAAGAGGGGAAGAGGGAGGTGAGGAGGATGAAGAGGAGAGGGAGAAAACGAATAAATTAAATGTTAATAATATTCCCTTTTAACCGAACAAAAAAAAAAAATTATTAACCCTCTTTTCTGTTATTAATTAAATTTATAAATAAAATTTTAATAAATAAATAAATAAATTAACTCCCATTTTTTTTCTCTCTCTATAGTAAAAGATCGTGATTATCATCATCATCATCATCATCAT
>NW_002987817.1:195475-202975 GCF_000006295.1 Pediculus humanus corporis
TAATATTTTTGTAAAATATTAAAATTAATGAATGAAAAAAAAAACCATTTAACAAAAAAAAAAGAATGAATGAATGAATGAATGAATCGAAAAAGATTCGAATGTTTTTTTTTTGTTGTTTTCTTATTCAAATTTTTAATAATCGGATTTAAAATTGTTTATAAAAAAAAATTTTATCACATTTGTTTAACATTTTTAGAATTTTTATTAATAATAATAATAATAATAATAATTTACCCACGATGTGCCAACATATTTTCATATCGGTTTTAAAAAAAAAATTTTCCTTTTAACGATAAACAAAACAACAACGTATGTTTCGATTGTTTAAAAAACCTTATCGTGTTTTATAACAACATAATATGTTTATAAAAACAACGAAAATAGTTAACGATTAAATAAAAAATGTATTTTTTTCGATGAACCAAACATAACATAAATAATAATAATAATAATAATAATAATTAAATATCACATACTTTTTTTTCGTATAAGTTCGTTTCACGTTTATTTTGTTGATAATAATATAATAAATATCGTACCTGTTGTAAAATAGGCACAAATTACCTAAGATAGATATAAATAGATAGAGATAAAGATAGAAAGAAAGAAAGATAAAATAAAATTCCGTTTTTTTTTTTTTTTGGCTTTTTCTTTTCCTACTTTTAAATCGACGGAAAAATAAAAAATACGTAAACGCACATTGGAAAAGCTATCAGTGAACTAAAAGCGCCTCTGCGTTATTTTCATAGCATTATAAACACTGCACAATCGCACATTAATTAAAGGCGTGTTCAAATGTGGCGCTGTTTATCTATCACAATATATATATATTATCATTATTATCATACACCTACTTTCTTTTCTCTTTTCTACTTTCTACTTTCTCCTTTCTTTCTTTCCTTTCTTTTACCGGCATTGATTTTATTTTTATTTTTTTTGTTTTACTCTCGGTCAAAAATATATTTTTTTTAAAAACTTTAAAAAAAAAAAAAAAACCCCTCGAGACCAAAAAAAAAAACGAAAAGGAGGGAGTGGGGGGGTGTGAGAAAGGCCCCCCCGTTAAGGGCCCTTAAAATTTTTTTAAATAAAACGTATACGAATTTTTTTTTTTTTTCGAAACTTAAAAGAAGGTAATAAAATAAATAATTAAATCAATTCTTTTAATTGATTAATTAAAATAATTAAAAATGATAATGATGATGATGATGATGATGATGATGATAATAAAATTTAATTCCACTCTCAGTTTATATTTATTTATAAAAAAAATAATAATGATAATAAAGTTTAAATATCTTTCGCGAAAGAAAAAAAAAAAAGCAAAAAAAATTTTTTATTTTTTTTTATTTCATTTTTATTAACAACTTAAAATGATAATAATGATAATGATAATAAACTTTAAAAACTCATCCGGTTTTATTTTTAAAATTAACTTCCGGAAAAACGGGAAATATCAATCCGAATAGCTTAAAGTAAGTAAGTCACTTCCGGATTCGAATTGTTTTTTTTTTTTTTCAAGCTCGAGACTTAAAAAAAAATTTGATGAAATTTTTATTTGAAAATTTAATGATGATAATAATAATATCTTTTTGTTTTTTTTTATATGCGTCAAATAGATAATGTTTTATATAATGATAATAATGATAATAAATATATATATTAAAAAAATTAATTTTTTTTTATTTTCGAAAAAAAAAAAAAAGAAAATTTATTATGTCAAACGTTATGTCAAAATTGTCGACGTTTTGTAAAAAAAATTTTCTTCTTTTTAATATTTGTCGCACACACACACATGTGTGTGTGTGTGTGTTTGTGAAAATCGAAAGAAATATTTATATATATATATATATATATATATAATAATAATAATAATATCTATCTGTTTTCTAATAATAATAATAATAATAATAATAAATGAAAATTTGAGTCACGTTTTTTACACGACACGATTAAATGGAAAAAGAAGAAAAGAAGCCATTTTTTTTAAAAAAAAAAAAGGGGGGGAAATTTTTATTTATATATTTCATCATCATCATTATATCAAGAGTATGAAATAATAATAATAATAATAATAATAATAATAATAATAATAATAATGTTTAAGTTCTTCATTATTTTTATTTCATTAATAATTTATTAAAAACGAAAACGATTTATTCTGTCGATTAAATGTCGCCACGTGTAAATTAATTTTTAATTAATTAATTAATAATAATAATAATAATAATAATAATAATAATAATAAAGCCAACGGCCATAGCGTGCTGGTCACACCGGTTCCCGTACGATCACCGAAGTTAAGCAGCATCGGGCGTGGTGCAAACTTGGATGGGTGACCGTTTGAGAACGCCACGTGCTGTTGGCTTAAAAGAGCAAAAAAAAAAAAAAAATGAGAACAAGACAAAGTAAGAACCAAAAAACAAATCTTGTTCTACTGTCGACCTGAGGCAGCTCGACGAGAACGTGAATTTCACTGCTTCTGACCCTGGCCACTCCAAAGATGTTAGTCACCGGAGCCCAGTTCAGGAGACAAATCGTTCCCATCGAAAAAGACGGACTCAGGAAGACCTTCAAGAATTGATGTGGTGCTATCTTATAATAAGTGGCACCACCGAAATTCGAGTATTTGTCCCTAAGGAATCGGGTAGAAACCTCGGATAAATACTTAAAAACTCCGACAAGTAGCCTTGTCGTGTTTAATGGTGGATAATAATAATAATAATAATAAATAAATAATTTTTTTTTTATTTTGTCAATTTCGATAAAAAAAAAAAAAAAAATTGATTCGATAATGAAAAATCGAATCGAATCGAATCGAATTTAGTAAAAAGAGGAAAGAAATGGAAAAAAACGAAAAAAAAATTTATCTTCTTACCTTTTTTCATTTCGTTTTCCTTTTTTTCCTTTTTTTTATTTTCTTCTCTCTCGGATGGTTTATCGTAATAAATAAAATTTTTTTTAATTTTTTCTTCTTCTACATCTTTTTTTCCATCATCTTCATCTTCATCTTCTTGCGTTTTATAAAAAAAATTTTCAATAATTTTCACTTCACTTTTTTTTTTATTTTTTTTTGATACGACGTTAGTTTTTAATTCATCATCATCATCATCATCATCATCATCATCACTAACCGTAACCCGTTGTAAATCTGAAAATAAAAAGAAGAAAATCAATTAATAATCAATTTTATTCTTATCGATAATAAAATAATTAAATAAAAAAATTTTTTTTTTATCTACCTTTTTTCAATTTCGTTGTACATTTTCCCGTATCTTTTCCAACAATTAACCAATAAACGGTTTCTCCGCATATCCTTGTTACGTTTTCAGGTAAACAAACAACTGTTCCCATTAAAAAAAGTTTTTTTTTTTTTTTCTAAACAAATTAATTAAAAAAAAAAAAAACAAACAAACACGACGTATATTTAATATGGCGAAAACATAAAACTTTTTAATACACGCACACACGCACACGCACACACAAGTTAAATAATTAAATTAGTTTTAGTTTTTAACGTAAAAATAAAACAAACGTCGTAAAATTAAAAATGTCCGCAAAATAAGTTTTTATATATATATATTATATAATATACTTTAACGTATATTATATAAAAATATTTATGATAATAATGATAATAGTTTTATATTAAAATCATATCTGACATCACTTCTATGTCTATAATATAATTTTTTTTTTTTTTTTACCAACTCGTCATTACTCATTATAACAAGTTTCATACAAGTTTTCAAATTTTATTTAATAATACAGGGGGGTGTGTGAGGGGTGGGTGGGGAGTGGGGGGTAACGTGGGTATTAACAATAATTACATTTGTAATTAAAAACTACAAATAAAAAAAATGCCATTAATTTTTTCAATGCCAAAAACAAAATAAAAATATCAAATAACAAAAATAAAATGATTAAATTCAATTTGATTTTCTATCATCGTTAATATTATTATTATTATTATCATTATTATTATTACGAGTTTGTTTTTATGTAATTAATTATTATTTCAAATAAATAAATAAAATGTTTTTTAAATGAGAAAAAGATTTTTTTTTTGGAAAAGTTTTTCACTTACGACGACGAAACGGTTTTGCTTTAAAATTTTTTTTGACTTTAGGTAAAGAAAAATTAGAATTTTAAATTTTGTTGGGGGTAGGAGGGGGGGGGGGGAAATTATTTTAAAAGTTAATAAAATGAATGATGAGCCGCTTAAATTAAATAAAAGCAGAAGCAAAAAAAAAAAAATTAGTTGCTAAATTTAACGATTAAGAACAAAATTCTAGAAAAAAAAAAAAAATTTAAGACGAAAGAAAATCGTTTTATTTATAATTTACGTGGGTGTGTGCGCGTGCGTGCGTGTCTAAATCTAACAAAAGTTTTACGAAAAACAATTTAAATAGTAATAATAATAATAATAAATGTGAAAATAAAATTAAAATTCAAAAAAAAAAAAAAAAAGAATGTTTGTTGAATGTCGGAGTAGAATTTATTTTTATGTTTTTTTTTCCGTTAGGAAAAATCTTTTGTGGAAAATTTTACAATCGTTTTTTAAAACACGATGGATTATCATTATTATTATTATTATTATTATTATTATCATTGAGTATTATATGAGATTTAAAACAAAAAAAAAAAAATAAACGAACGGATATGTATTATAATTAAATCATTTGCGATAAATAAAAAAAAAAAAAAGAAAATTTTTGGAAAATTTCGAGTTCGAAATTAAATTATAAATAGAAAAAACGATTTTCCGTTATTTACCAATAAAATAATTTAATCGTTTCACAATTAAAATTAAGTTTTTAATTAGAATTACAAATAATAATAATAATAATAATGATAATGATAATGATACAAATTTTCCTTAAAAACAAAAAAAAAAAAAAAAAATTGTTTATAAATATAAATAAATGTTTTTCTTTTCGCACACACACCCCCTCCCTCCCTCCCCGTCACATTTTCTCCTTCTTACCCGCTTCCCTCTCCCTCTTGTTTTTACTTAAATAAAAGCTTATCACTTTTAAAAAAATACATTTTTTGTGTATAATAATAAAAAAGTTATAAAAAAAAATTATTTTTATTATTATTATCAAATCTTATCAGTTGTAAATAAATAAATAAATAATATACAAACCTTTTGTTTAATAAATAAGAATGATTATTTATTTATTTATTTATTTACATACTAAATAACAAAAAATAAATAAAATAATAAACACAAAAAAAATATAAACGTGATTAATTACGTAATAAAAAAATTTTGGGTGTTTTTTTTTAGTCTCTCGTGGCTGCACGACAACGTCTGGAACCCGGATCGACTTTTAAATTATTACAAACTCGGAAAAATGGATGCTGCGCTCGGTGAATCTTTATTTTTTAAAAAATTTTCCCGCCTTTTTTTAAAAAAAAATTATTTTATATACAATATAATAGGAAATAAGAATAAAATAAATATAAAGTTAGCAACAAATTTATTATATTAGAATAATAATTACTCATAATAATAAACTGTGACAGAAAAAAAAATTATTATTATTATTATTATCATTATATCAATCATTTCCGGTTTGAATTTTTTTTTTTTTTCAATGCCAAAAAACCAAAATGAAAAAAAACAAATTTTCCAATAATATACATAAAAAAAAAAATTATTTTTTATTATTATTTTTACGACGGGAGAAAAACAAGAAAAAAAAACAAAATTAAAATTTTATTATTATTATTATTATTTTTAATGTTCTTCCCTCCCTCCCTCCCTTCTTTTTCACTACCCGTCGCTACTTCCCCCTCCCTCCCCCTTCCCCTATTGGTAAAAAAAATGTTTTTTTTCATTTATTTTGACAATGAACCTTATATTGTTTTTTTTTTTAATAATAAGTAAATAAGAAAATTTGTAAAAATTATTATTATTATTATTTATTATTATTATTTATTATTATTATTTATTATTATTATTATTATTATTTAATGCGGTTTTTTGTGTTTATAATTTGCTGAGGCAATTCTGTATAGGCTTATTATTTTTATTGTAATTATTTAAGGCATGATCGCCTGTGTTTGTGTTTGTGATTGTTTGTTTGTTTGTATCTGTCTTTCACAGGCTTTAGTATTGTACAACAGTCAACAGAGAATACCTTAAATCATCGAACCTAATCTCAGAGTATATAACTCTCTCGACACGACGATTAAGGTACTCTCTTCCATAAAAAAAAATTACTATTATTACTATTATTAATAAAATATTGATTCTGATGAATATGTATAGGGAGAAGGGGATGAGAGGGGGGAAAACCGATTATTTATCATTAATTTAAATTTTATTTATGGATACATAAATTATTTATGTATATTATTGACTCGTTTTTTTTTTTTTTATATATTAAAATCTATTACGTGGACCACAATTAATTAAAAAAATTACATTTTTACAAACGTGTCCATCTTTATTATTATTATTATCAAAAAAAAAAACCAACAGCAATTTTTCTTTTTTTTCTTTTCTATCAATCGATATAATCCGACGCAAACGTCATCATTTTCTAAAATAATAATAATAATAATTACAATTAATCATTATTATTATTTTTTTGTCCCTCAACTTCAAATTAAAAAAAAAAATTGCTGCTGCTGTTGCTGTTGTTATTGTGGTTTTATTATCATCATCATAATATTAAAAAATTGTGTACAAATTTTCTTTTTTTTTTTTTGACCAAAAATTATTTAACAAAAATAATAATAATAATAATAAATCAATAATTAAAAAATTAAGCCTGACTAGATAGCAAAAAAAACAACAAATCGTAAGAGGATCAAATTTTTTTTTTATAAAACCAATCAATCAATCAATCGATTAATTAATCAATCATTTTTTCTTTAAAAAAACAAATTTTTTTCTTATTTATTTTTAATTAATTAATTAATTAACAATCGAAAATTTTTAAATAAAAAACGAATTTATTTATTTATTTATTTACCTAAAAATTGTTTTTATTTTTTAAAAATTTATCTATAAAAAAAAAAAAAACGGATTATTATTATTTTATTAACTAACGTACAATTGCCTAAAAAATTATTAATAATAATAATAATAATAATAATAATAAATTTATCTAAACGGATATTTATTTATTAAAATTTTTTAATAACTGTGGTCGGTCGGATTATTTATTTATTTATAAATATATTTATTTATTTATTTAATAATTAAAACTTTGTACTTTAGTTTCGAATCTTATTATTAATTAATTATTTATTTATTTATTTATTATTGATTAATCATACGTAATTTTTAATAATATTTTTCCTTTTCGTATTTCATTTTCCCTGACCCTCCCCCCGCATCCCCCCACCGAAACAAAAACTTAAAAATTGTTGCTAATTTTATGTTTTTTTTTTTTTTTTAAATTTTTTATAAATACACCAAAAAAATAATTTTTTTTTTTTTTAAACTTTTTCTTTTTTTTCCTTATCATTAACATTATCATT
>NW_002987817.1:204661-224428 GCF_000006295.1 Pediculus humanus corporis
AAAAAAAAAAAAAAAAAAAAAAAAAAAAAAAAAAAACGTTCGGGACTTTATTTTTTTCCTTTTTTTACAATATATATTAATAATAATAATAATAATAATAATAACATATTAAAATTTTTAAATTAAAAAATACAATTAACCCATAATAATAATAATAATAATAATAATAATAATAATAATAATAATAATAAGCAAAATAAAATTTTTTAAATTTTTTTTAATTTTTTAAAAATTTTATATGAATTTTTTTTTTTTAAATTTTTTTATTTATTTATTTTTTTGTATTTTTTTATTATTTTTTTTTTGTAAAATAACAACTTTCTTTTGCACAGTTTATTATTATTATTATTATTATTATTATTTTGTTTATAACAAACAAAAGTTATCATTTTTTTTTGGTTGAAAAAATGCCCCAAAAATTAATTTAATGGGATTAAAACGACCGAAATGGGGAAAGTAATACATAAAATAAATTTGGCATAATAATCATAGGTGATTTATTGTCACATCCTTTTTCCCTCTCTCCACGTTTACATATATGTATACATACATAGATACATAATATATATATATATTCTAAAACACACATGATTTGGGAAAATAAAAAATTATATATATGAGATTATATTATATATAAAAGTATGTATGTGTGTGTGTTTGTGTGTCTTTAATTTTGTGTGTATATACAATACATCAAATTTATTTATTTATCCACATAATAATAAATTTGTACTAATCATCACACAGGTTACATTTTTTTATTAAATAAAATAATTTTCTAAAATCTATTTTTAAAATGAACGATTTAACACGATTTCCCCCTCCCACCCCAACCCCACCTCCCTTCCCCCGGGTTTTTTAATATTATTATTATTAATTAAAAGTACGAAAATACAATTTAAATCTCAACACAGTATATAATAGATATAATTATAATTTTTATTAAGAATAGCATAATATATATATATAAATGCTTATTATTATTATTATTAAACGTCGTAACACATTTTCGATTAATTAAACACATTATTATTATTATTATTTATTAATTAATACTTAGAGGAAATAATAAATCGAAGGTTATGTATTTTATTTAAATGCTCATCATGTAAAGTAAATAAGCATTTTTTTTATTTTGCTCTCGTTTAAAAATAACAACAATAATATTTTAAAAAAAATAATAATAATAATACATTCATTATTTAAAATAAAATAAAAAATTAATAAATCCCTGATTAATATTAATATAATAATAAGCATAAAAGCAAATACATAAAAAAATAAATAATACTAACTAAATATTATTATGATTGACTTTATTCATTTTTTTATTATTCTTAAAAAAAAAAAAATAATAATAATAATTAAAATGAGGTAGAATAGTTTCCATATTAAATGACTAAGTTTATATGTATGTATGTACAAGTTATTAAAAAAAATAAAATAAATATTAAATAAATCTTATTTTTTTTATTTAAAAAAATAAAATTAAAAAAAAAAAAAAAGATGGAAATTTTGATCATGTGATTAATAAGAATTATTTCAAATAACAAAAAAAAAAAAAGAATTAATAAATTAATTAATAACATTCTCGATTTAATAAAATAAAATAAAATATATATGTATTTATGTATGTATGCGTATATTATATTATTTATCTTGCCACAAAACCAAAAATAAAATAAAATAAAAATTATTTACATAAAATATTATATAATCTATATATTTATATATAAATTATTAGCATTATTATTGTTGTTATTTTTTTAAAGAGCTATGAGGTAGACATATTTGTACTTTTGATTATTATTATTATTATTATTATTTGTTTTTTTAAAGGTAGTATATAATAAGTATTATTATTATTTTTTTTTTAATAGGAAAGAATTTAAATTTTTTTTTTTTTTTATCGATAATAATTCCGACTAACGAAAATTTTAATTAACTATTGCAAACAAACAAACAAACAAACGATTTACGTATAAATTTTTTTATTTTGTACTTAGAAATCGTTTCTTTCCCTTTAAAAAGAAACAAATTTTTTTTTTTTTTTCTTTTGTTGTCTCCCTGAAAAAGATCCTGAGTTTATTAAATTTTCTTTCCCTTTTCAATAATAATCCCCCAAAAAAAAAAATAAAATGATGATCTGATTGACTGATTCAATTGCATAATTCGTACCCTTTTGATTTAATTCTTAATTTTTCCCCTTTAAATTTTTTCATTAAAACAAACAAACAAACAAACAAACACCATTTTTGATTATTATAAACTATAAAACAACGACAAACATTTATCGACACATATATATATGCATAATTTCCTATTTTTTTTGTTATATATATATATATATACATATATGTAACCTTAAGCAATTTCATAATAATCATATCGATTGATGTATTAATAATAATAATAATAATATTTTTTCCCATTAAAACCTTTTTTAAATTGTGATGAAACCTTTCAATTATTTATAAAAACGATTTCAGAGATTTATTATGATCATCTCCATTTTATATCATGACAATAAATCACCTTTTTTTTTTGCCTAAATTTATATAATTATTTTTATACATTTATATAAACATTTTATGCTATTTATTATACAAATAGCAGAAGAAAAAAAAAAAAAACAAACAAAGACAGAAAGATGTGGAAAAAATTAATTTGTTTCTTTTTTTTTTTTTAAATTAAATTGAATTAAATTAAATATTTTTACTGATTTGTGACTTTAATTGTTCGTGATTGATTTTAAATTGATTTAAGCAATTACAGTCGATTAAATAATAATAATAATAATAATAATACGTTTAAAAATTTTCTTTTCTGTTATTCGAAAAGAGTAAGTGAATGAGTGAGACAGAGAGAGAAAGAGAGTAAGAGAAATTGATTTCATTTTAAATAACTACCCGGAAAAATAATAATGTAAGTGCAACCGTTTGTTTTTCATTTTATTTTGTGGGCAGGAATGAATTGTATTGGTACACGTGTATGTTTCGACACACACGTGTATTTAAACAAATACAAAAAAATTTTTTCCAATCCTCGAATATAAAATAAAACAAAAATCACAGCGAAACAATAAAAATTGTTCGTTACTCCAAAGAGTATTTTTTTGTTTGTTTGTTTAATTTTGAATATACACCAAAATTTTTTTTTTTTTTTAAATAATTAATTAATAACGAGCACCTCTTTAAATTAATTAATTTTTACAATTTCCCCCACTAAATTAACTAAAAAAAAAATTATTTAAAACAAAAGTAAAATCGGATGATTAGTTAAAAAAAGCAACAGCCATCAACACAAAATTTTTTTTTTTTTTAAAAAAAATTATAAATATAAATATATACACACACGATAACATTTTTTCTTTACATCATATATCACCATTTTCTTTTTCATTTTCTTATTTTCTTATTTTCTTTTAAATAAAGACACACAACCAAACCAGATTAAAAACCGGTAAAAATCACAGACCAAATTTTCTTTTTTATTTTTTATAAATTTAAAATTTTTTTTTAAAAATAATTTAGTAGTAATGGTAACTAATAGAACAAATTATAAAAAAAAAAAAAAAAAAAAAAAAAAAATACAAATTTTCTTTTTTATTTTTTCTTTTTTTCGCTCATCCGATTTTATATATATATTGTTTTAAATAATTTTCTTTTCATTTTCATTTTTCTCTTATCTACATTCCGAAATCACAATTTTTTTTGGTTATTTTTTCCCTTAATAAATTTTTAAAGCAATTTCGAATCATTTAATTGTTAATTTCAATAATAATAATAATAATAATAACATTTCAATTTTACACTATTCCGTTATTTTTTTAAATATTTATTTAAAATCTAAATTTAATTTAAATTAATTATTTGACTAAAAGATTTTTGTTTTTATTTTTTTTTTTTTTTTGCGAAAAATTTACTAAAAATAATTAAAAATGATTCTAATAATTGCCATAAATTTTGATACGGAATCAAACTGAGAAAAAATTAAAATTAAAGAGAACGCAAATTAACAAAAAAATTTACAAATTTTGTTAAAACCGATTCGACTCCTAAAAATTTTTTTCATTTTTTCCCTTTTTATTATCATTATTATTACTATTATAATCCCCCTTACTTACAAATTAAAAAAAAAAAAAAAAAAAAAAAAAACTCCTTTGGTAATTATCTAAACTACCCTATCACACAAATAATACTGTAAGTATATTTGAGAAATAATTAGGTTTTTCCTTTTTCTTTCCTTTTCCTTCTTTTCCCTTTTCTTCTTCTTCTTCTTCTAATTATTATTATTATTATTTACATAAAGAATCATGAGTATTCACAATTCACAAATCAAACTGGGATTAAATAATTTTTCTTTCTTTCAATTTAATCTATGATAAAGCTGCTTTTTGTAAAATTTTTAGGAGGCTTACACAGTTTTAGAAAAACAAAAAAAATTAATCAATCAATCAATCATTTTCGAATATGTAACTTATGGGGCAATTTCATTTTTGAAAAAAAAAAAAAATTTTTCTTTTTGTAAAAGTACCCTGAAATAATAATAATAATAATAATAATAATAATAGGAAATTTTTTCCATATTATTTCCGGGTATTATTATTATTTACGAATTAATTTGAGTTCTCTTTAAAAAAAAAAAAAAATTTTTTTCTTCACAATGAAATCATCATTATCATCATCATCATCATCACAATTTCAAACCAAAAATAATAACAATACCAAAAAATAAAAAATAAAATAATAATAATAATAATTAAAATGATAAAAAATACAATACTCTTTTTTTTACATCTTTTTTTTCATCTTTTTTTCGACTTTTTTTTTCCTTTTTTTTTTTTTTTTTACTTTTAAGACCTAAAATTCACTTAGTATTATTCATACAATAACTTTAAAAAGAAAGAAAACAACAATAATAATAATAATAATAATAAATTTTTCTTTTTTTTTTCTTTTTTAAATTAAGAGAAAAAAAAAAAAAAGAAAAAATTAAAATAAAAACAAAAATTTTATGAATAACAAAATAAAATTCATCATGTCATCAATCAATCAATCAATCAATCACATCGAAAATCATTATCATCATTATTCATTCATTCATTCATTCCAAAAAAAAAAAAAAAAATTTTTAATAAATGAAAAAAAAAAAAATTTTCAACAAAACAAAACAAAAAAAAAATTTAAAAAAAATTTAAAAAAGGTATTAGAAAACAACCAATCAATCAATCAATCAATCAATCAATCGTTTTCGTCAAGCCTTTTCCCTTCACTTTCACGTGTGTTCGTGTGTGTGTGTGTGTTTGTTTGTGTTTGTATGTGTTTGTATTTGATTAAAAACCAAGAGACGTTTTAATAATTATTCGTTTGATACTTAAATATAACACCCCTTTCCTTTCGATTAAAATAAAAAAGCCGGAAGGTTTTATCAATTATGTATCTATGTAACCTTTCTTATTTAAAATTATTAATTAAAATATACCTGAGAAGATTAAAAAAAAAAAAGGATTTTGTGTTGATTTGATTTTTGTTTTGTTTTGTTTTGTTTATATGTTTATGTAAAATAACTTGATTAGTAATTGTGTACCTTTTTTTGTTTGTTTTCTGTTTTTTTCCTTTTTTTTTTTTTCTTTCCTGTTTTTAAAAATCTTTTGTAACTTTTTACAAAAAAAAAAAAAAAAAAAAAAAAAAAAGAGAAATGCATCTGATTGTATTGATTTTTCTTTTATATAATATATATATATATATATATATAAATATTATAAAAAAAAAATTAGAGGTAGAATGTTTTCTTTTTTTGTTGTATATAATTATTTAACATCATTTTATCCTGAGTTCCTTTAAAACAAAAACAAAAAAAATTGATAAAAATTAAAATAATATATTTTTCAATCAAATCCCCTTGCAACTTTCTATTTTCTTTCTTTCTTTTTGTTATTCCGCCATTTTGAAAAAAAAAAAAAAAAAAAAAAAACAAATCGTACGTTATTATTATTATTATTATTACTATTGGTTCATGTAGTTTTTTTTTCTTTTTTATTTTTATCATTATTATCATTATTATTTAAAACATTGAGTAATAAAAAAATTATTATTTTGTTTTGTAAATAAAATATACCCGTAAAAATAATTAATAAAAAACAACAATCACATTATATATAAAAAAATAAAAATATTATTATTATTTTATTTTATTTTATTTTTGTTTTTTTTTTTTGTTTTCAAGAGGTAGAACGGTACAATTTATATTCAAAACCCGTAGGCTAAAAATATCTGAATCCATTCACAATCGTTAAGAGGAAAATCATTCATTCATTCATTCATTCATTCATTCTCATTCTCATTTAATACATATATATTTATAAAAAAAGGAGAAATATTTACATATTAATAACAATAATTTCTCCTTTTTTTCAAACATTTATATATATATGTAATTATTTTTCCTCTTAACGTTACAAATATCACTCATATAATCTTAGGCAGAATAACGCAAGGCAGAGGATTAAAAAAAAAATAATAATAATAATAAAAGGATTAATTAATATGATTGATTATTTGGAGGTAGTTGAAAGGGAGGGTAGACGAGTACGGACGACTGCAAAAATACTGCGACAAAAAAAAATAAAAAAATAAAAAAACTTGACGGGGGGTGTCAATCAACAATTGATTTAACAAAAAATAATAATAATGATGAAACCCTTAACTATTATTATTATTATTGTATGGAGAGAGTAAAAAAAAACAAAAACATTGACTAGGTTCTGCGTATTTCCTGATTTTATTTAACAACTGAGAGGAGGAGGGACGCGGGGAGACCGGTAGACTTCAAGTCTCAAATCCCTACTACTCTTCGGCATATATATATATATACTGATAAAAAATATTATTCTTAAAAAAATAAAAAACTATTTTACAATGAGAAAAAATAGGCGAGGCAAGTGAAATACCTGATAATTCTCAGGATGAATTATCAGGTACACACACCAGTGTATATTTAAAAAATTATTTAAAATATTCTTTTCTTTTTTTTTTTTTTTTAAAAAAAAATTACTATTGTTTTGAGTTTTATTTACCTGAGTTTTGAGGGCTTATGCACTTCCAAAGAAGAAATGACTAGTTTAATAAACCTAAAAGGAGTTGAGCCTTTGGAAAAGAATAATAATAAAAATTCTTTTCGGTTAAAGCACATAGGAACTCCATAAATATCAATTAAAAATAAATTATTTAGTAATTGTTAATAATAATAATAAAAAAAAAACAGAACAGAAATTTCGAACTACCAATATTCATTTTGTTTTTGTTGCTTATCGAAAACCACGGAGAGAAAAAAATAATAATAATAATGAATTTCATTTCGGCCAAATGTTTGTAAATTTTTTTTTTTAAAAACCAAATTCAATGTGAGAATTAATGAGAGAGAAAAAAAAAAAAAAAAAAAAACAATTTCCAATAAGAAATCGTTGATCAGGCACCATCTGGCGCCGCACCCTAGTGGCACGGCATGTAACTTACTGTATTTGAAAGTGCAAAAGTACATTGCCTTATTTATTTATTTATTATTTATTTATTTACTATTATTATTATCTTTCTTATTTAAATAAAAAACTTGTCTTCTGCTGTATAAAAATGTAAAAACAAATAACCAATGGCTGTAACAATTGAATAATCTGCAAAATATCTCTATTATCTGCCTAAAACTAAACTTTTATGAACTAAGATTAACTGAGGTATATAGTGTTGCGCTACTGTGGGAAAATTTGAGGTAGTAGGTACAGGAATAAAAAACATATTCAAAGGGAGCGGGGCGACGACGACGACGAAGACTTTTTTTTTTTTTTTTTTTTTTTTTTTTTTTTATTCTTCGTCTTATTTGTTCTCCTTTTTCTTTTCTTTTTCTTTTTCCTTTTTTTTTTACTGAGCGTGATTGTGAACTTGATTTTGTTGAAACGCTTTCAAGCTGAGTTCCGTCTTGTGCTCGCGAGCTATGTGTCTCCTCACCGTGTTGTTACGAGTAAAAGTGCGTGAGCAAAATGGACACGGCACACGAATACCTTGATGTCGCTGGCGTATGTGGGCTCTTAAATTTGTTTCGTAGCCATAGAGTCGTTCGCAAAACGGGCATTTGAGCTTTTTACCTTTTGTAAATATATATATATAAAAACATTTAATTTAACGATCGGGGGGGGGGGGGAAATGAATGAATGAAACGCCTTAAACTTTGCTGTTCGGATACTAATCCATCAAAAACGATTTTTAAAATATTAAAGGCTTTATTAATATTATTTATTGATTAACCCCGAAACGTAACGCCAAGAAGCCAAGAAGAATCACAATCACGACCTTCGAATTCGAGAAGAAATCAATTAACCGAAAACCTTAAGGGTAAAAGGTTAGGTATTCACCCTAAACGACCATTTAAAACAAAACCATAAAAAAATTTTAAAAAACCTTAATCGTCCTCCAATTCGAAATTTAATAAAAAAAAAAACAAAACAATAACCTTAAAACCTGGAATAAACGTTATTTATCAAGTTACATTTTAATTAAAACTACATATTTATCTAATTAAAATTTGTTTTTAGTTGTTGCTATTATTATTATTATTATTATTATTAACTAAGTAAAGCATGTTGAAAATTTACTTTTTCCTAGTTTTTTAAAATTTAATTTATTAGTAAATAAATTTTTTTTTTTTTTTTAAATCCTTTTTTTGCAAAAAATAAATAAATAAATGATTGTGGAAATTAGTAATGTAAGATATTAGTAACGCAGATAAATTAATGTATTAATAAAAAAATTAAGTTAAATGAAAAACTTACCATCTGGAGTTGCAGAACCTTTGTGTGATGACAATGGTTTAACTGCAGAACTAGCATCCCACATACTTCCAACCTGTACAATATCAGGTGCTTTGTCAACACTCATTTCCTTGTAAGACATTGCATTCGAATGAACTTCTTCACACGAATTTGATGGTTCCATTTTAACACGCAAATCTAAATTGAAAAAAAAATTATTAATTAAATATATATACATATTAATTTTAATTGGGACGAAAAAAAAACCAAAAATATTACCTTCCGGGCAACTCGGATCAGAGTGCCTATTTTCCGATACAATTTTATGGTTGTTATCAATGTCCACACCAGCAGTTCTATCAAAAGTGACGGCGGCTGCCCCACTACCAACAGTAATAGATCCCCCAAACTCCCCTCGAGGTTCCGATTTAACGTCATATCCCCGTATCAAATTTTGTGGTGAACTCATCGGGTAATTTTTAAGGTCTTCCGAAGCGTGTTTGGGCTCTGGAGAAGGCCGATATGACAGTGACATTGGAGATAATTTTTCTGAATCTCCCGATCTCCCCCCTTTGCTAGAAGCTTCTCTTAGGACGGACGCTCGAACGACCGAATCTTGATGATCGCTTGGGCTGCGATGGCGTCTCTTTCTATGACAGTCATAACCGGGTCCAGGTGTCGAGGCAGGTACTCTCTGTTCGTAAGGAGGCCTGTAATGATGCTGATGCATGTACGTGGAGTGGACAGGAGAATAAGAGGAAGAATGAGAGGGTGGAGGTTGTTCTTGACTCAGTCCGTTTTCTGTAACTTCTTTGCACGCCCCATTACTGGGAAAGGAAAGTTTTGGTTTGGTGCGGTTGTTGGGAGAGTCCAAAGGACTTTCGTGACTCGTGGGGCTCGAATGCTGCGTATGAACCATGGCCAGTTTTTCATGTTCTATTGACAGTCCTTTAACCTGAAAAATAAGAAACATTAGAAAATGGATTTATTTCCACATCAAAATTTGCTACAATATAATGTAATAAAAGAAACAAACCTGAAGACACTCCGCTGCTTTCAGAAAACTTGAAAGATGTTCCTGAGATACGTGAACTTCTCCTTTGTACATGAATTCTAATAGAGCAGACATATTTGAAGAGGAAGTTCCGTCTAATATGACGAGTACAGAAGGACTAAATGGGGCACCTTCGAAAAGGTCTTGGAAGTGCTTGCTGCATGCCGCTAATATTAATTTATGAGCTTTGAACGTCACTCCTAAAAATATAAATAAAAAAAAAAAAAAAAAAAAGTGTAAGGGTTTATTAACATTTAATAATTGCTCATATTCATACTTTATAAGTAATAAAAATAATTTAAATAATTGAATTGTGTTTAAGGACAAATGGCAAAAAAATAATAATATCAATAATTATTATTTTTTTTAAAAATCATAAATATGGAAAAATGGTGAATCGTCGTCCTCGTCCTCGTCGTCGTCATCGTCGTTCATCACGTGGTCACGCGTTCAAAACCACCTAAACTCGGCCACTCTTTTATCCGCCGGGTAACGTTACTATAGTAACTCCTCCCGGAGATTGTAATCCCACATTTCAGAGATCGAACGCTTTAATATTTTTTGAAACGGTCAATTAACAACTTTCTAACAAAAAAAAATATTTTTTTCCTTTTTTTTCCTCTTATTCCTTTTTTTTTTTTGCTACCGAAAACAACAACAACAACTCAATCTTTAAATTAAATAAAAACTTGTTCTATTAAGAGACAATCATTGTCCGCATGATTTAACAAACAGGGAGGCTAATGAACCACCGACACCTGTTTAAAGGCCAAAAATACAAAAATCGAAATCGACGAGTATTTTTTTTTTTTTTTTTTTTTCAATATCATTTAATAATTTCAAAAAAAAATTATGACGCCTTTTTTACTAAATAAATAATCCAATTGATTATTTTATAAAATTTTTTTTTTCTTCCCCCCCCCTTTTATTAAATTATTTAATTTTGACTATGGTAACAATTTTTAATTTTTTTTTTCTCCAAGTTGAGAGGGAAAATTGAAAAAGGAAAAAAAATTCTTTTGAATGAATCAATGTAGATTTTGAAAATTGAAAAAGGCCCGGACGGACGGACGGATCTCGAAAGAGGAAAAAGCTCGCTGACATTTTAATCACTTTGTACATCTTCCCTTCCTTCCTCCCTCTTTTTTTTTTTTTTTTTTTCCCTCGCTAGAGCTTACGTCTTTGCCCCTGAAGCCCCCAGCCAGACAGGAGAGAGAGAGAGAAAAACCAGGATAGAAGAGGACACGACGAATGTACAACACGCACGCACCCTCACGCAACCTATCATCCGCCCATGCATTTTTTTTTTTTCCTCTTTCATCTCCATCTTTATTTTTGCGTAACACCTACAGCTATTATTTGATTTGATTTGATTTGATTTTTTGCAAAAATATTCAGAATTAAAATAAATCAAAAATTTTTTTTTTTTTGAAGAAGAAAAAAATAAAAACGTGACGACTCAAGCACTAATTAATAATTGATTATTTAAAAAAAAATATTTTAATCAATAGAGATCATCATCGTCAAAAGTTTTATTATTATTATTATTATTATTACTAAAAAATTACTTTAGACTCATTCGTTCTCGTATTTAATTTAATGATAAATTTTTTTATTCGCGTAATTAAGGTATAAATTAAGGTATAAGTAAAATTCAGCGAATAGAGAGAAAATAAGTAACAGGATTATGCAAGGTCATAAGTAATGAAAAAAATGGCATAACATACCAATTAAGGTCCAATAATTTTTGCCGACTGACCAAAGATTCGGCCTTGCATTGTCATGACAAAACATAATTAATTTTTTTTTAAAAAAAAATTGCAGATTACTTTTTTTTTAAATTATATTGTCCGAATAGAAAAAAAATATTAACAAACTATTTAAATACATAAATTTATAAATTTAATAAATAAATTATATTAATTTAAAACGGGGTAATTGTAAAACTCCCTCATTTATACCGTCAACGAAAAAAGTTTTTTTTTTTTTTAAGGAAAATGTCTGCCAATTATTTAAATGAAAAACAAACCGTTACAATGTACTAAAATAATTGATAATTTTTTCCCGAGTGACATTTTTACGGAAAAAAAAAAAAAAAAAAAAAAAAAGAAGAAGAAAAGATCTCAATTGGAAAAAATTTTATAAATTTAGGTCAAATGCAATATTATAATGTTTAACGACTTTTAAATATATGAGGAAAAATAATGGCCGAAATTAACTAATAACTTCATTTTTTTTTCTGTATTCGGGGGCCTTTTATTGAGAACAAATTTGAAAAAAAAAAAAAAAAAAAACAGTTATTAGCAATATTAATAATAATAATAATAATAATAATTATGCCGAAAACATCACGAATAAGAATAGAAACAACAACAAAAATAAAAAATTCAAAAGGGAAAAAAATAAAAATAATATTTTAAAATAGGTAAAAACAACAACAACAACAACAAGTGTCGTAAAGTACGCACACACACTCGGTGAAATAATAATAATAATAATAATAATAATAATAATAAGCCAACGGCCATAGCGTGCTGGTCACACCGGTTCCCGTACGATCACCGAAGTTAAGCAGCATCGGGCGTGGTGCAAACTTGGATGGGTGACCGTTTGAGAACGCCACGTGCTGTTGGCTTAAAAGAGCAAAAAAAAAAAAAAAAAATGAGAACAAGACAAAGTAAGAACCAAAAACAAAATCTTGTTCTACTGTCGACCTGAGGCAGCTCGACGAGAACGTGAATTTCACTGCTTCTGACCCTGGCCACTCCAAAGATGTTAGTCACCGGAGCCCAGTTCAGGAGACAAATCGTTCCCATCGAAAAAGACGGACTCAGGAAGACCTTCAAGAATTGATGTGGTGCTATCTTATAATAAGTGGCACCACCGAAATTCGAGTATTTGTCCCTAAGGAATCGGGTAGAAACCTCGGATAAATACTTAAAACCCCCGACAAGTAGCCTTGTCGTGTTTAATGGTGGAAAATAATAATAATAAATTGTATTGATTGGGTAAAGACTAACGCGAGTCGATCGAATCTTACTCTGTCGTAATAATAATTCGTGCAATTATATTTTCCGAATAATTTTCCGTCTGACAATTTATTAATAATAATAATAATAATAATAATAATCGTGAAATGTAGAAGGATTTTTAAAATTTTTAAAGTTTTTCGTATCGGGAAAACAATTGTTGAAATTAAGAACGGAGAGGCAATTAATTAAAGAAAACGAAAAAAAAAAAAAAAAAAATCATAGCCGCGTACAAAACCTGGATTTATAATAATTAATTGATAAAAATTCGTTACCGTACAAATTATTATACAATCAATTAAATTCGATATTAAACGCATTTCGGGGCGGGAGGGGGGAGGGGGGGGGGAAAAAAAAGAAAAATTAAAACGAACAACGTGAGTAGATGATCATTTTCCGTATTAGTACGTACAAAAAAGATTTTTTAATATTTTACTTATTAAAATTTTTAATAATTTTTAATCGTTTTTATTAATGAGTTTAATAATAACGTAATGGATTACGTTTCAATTTTTTTTTTTTTTTACGATTTAATTTAGTAATAAAAAAAAATTTGTTTCGAATATTTTTAAATATCGCTACGTATACGGCTCAAAGTTAAAATAACTAATTGTTAATATCAAATCTTTTTTTTTTACATACAAAACACATGCGTTAAAGTTTTATTATTATTATTATTATTATTATTATGTTTATTTGAACCGAAAATAAATCGGGTATTAAATAAGTACGACTCCTCACTCGACTTAATGTTAATTTAAAATCGGTCAAATGCATTTCCATTGCGCAATTTTACTAGGTAAAACATATATAAATACATATTCGCAATGTGATTTAAAAAAACTAGAATGCCACGTGAATGAGTATTAATAATAATTTAAAGAGAACTTACACGTGCAAAAATTTCTTTAAAAAAATTTTTTTTTTTTTTCCCTCATTCGTGATTAATAAGACAAGATTTAAAGTTTATTAATTACCAAATTAATTATTTATGCCTTGTTCCCGTTGTGAGTATTCATTTTAGTTTTTTTTTTTTTTTTTAAATAAAAAGTTCAAAGACATGAAGTAAAAGATGGTTGCACTTTGGCAAAATATTACTGAATATAAATGAAATTATGACGAAAGATGAACGTTTTTTAAACAATAATAATATTAAAAAAAAAAAAAAACCGGTTATCATTACTACTACGTATGACAGAAAAAAAAAAAAAAAAGTTTGAAACAAAAATTAAAAGAAAATTTTTTTTTTTTTTTAAACAAAAACAATTTTTTTTTTTTTAAAAGGTTAAGGTTACTACACACACACGCACTCGCACGCACACGCACGCACACACACGCGGATTAAACGAATGATAAGTTGAAGCACGTTTGTGTAGGTTAGTAAGCGGGTAACCAGGTAGACACAGACTCTTAGGTCGACCAGAGGTAAACAGGCTCAACAATAACAACAACATATTAATTCAAGGACCACAACATTTTCGGCAGTTGATTCAACTAAATTGTATAAAATGCAATATACTACGACGCATTTCAAGTTCTCATCTAACTTAAAAAAGAAACGCACTTTTTTTTTGTAAAAAACTACCTGATTTCATTTTCCTCTGGTGCATGAATTTCTCAAGGTAAATTTTTGACCGTCAACCATTAGTTCTAAGAATACTTTTAAAAAAAAAAATTTTTTTTTTTTTTTTTTCTATTGATAAAAAAAAAAAAAAAAGAAAAAATAAATATTTTACTGCAGAAAAATGGTAAAAAAAAAAAAAAAAAAAAAAATCATATATTGTTATAGAAAAGTTATAAAAACGATAAACTCTAATCAAAAACGTTGCGAAATTATTTATAATAATAATAATAATAATAAAACAGCTTCTGTTTAAGATATTTACTAAGTAAACCATGTTTTTTTTTTTTTTTTTTTTTTTTTTTAATGCAATCATCACGTAAAATATCTATATAATACTTTACATTTTTTATATTGAAATAAACTGATTCTCATACTGAATTTCAATAAATTTAGCATATATCAAAAAAGAGCGTAAAATAATTTTTTAAAACAATTTTTTGAGCGAACAAAAGAACCAAAAACTTAAAATTTTATGATTTCAAATTTATTACACACACACACGCACACGCACACACAAACCAAAAAAGTTTTTTAAAGGCATAATTTGAGCTCTTTAATTTTCGTTTCAGGTAACCATTTAAACAAATGATTTCGAATTCAAGTATTAAAATGTTTGTTTGGTAAAAATTACTTATTACACTTTCTTCAACTTCTAATTAATTAATTAATTAATTAATTAATTAATTAATTAATTTTTTTTTCTTGCGTTTAAAACTTTAGAACAAAACGTTGTTTTGAAAACTTCTCAAAACCGAAAATTTTTTTACTGGTGGGTACATTTCGTCATACAATAATAATAATAAAAACTTTTATTGAAAATTTTCCATGTAATTTTTCCTTGGCCTTGCCGAAATTCTGCCGGGAAAATTTTTTTTGTTAAATGCAACTAAAACCTCATTAAAAACCGTGAATTTTGTCACGTGATATAACAACAAATTGTTATAAAATGTCCCTATATAATAAAATTAAATACTAAAATCAAAAATTTTAAAAAAAAAAAAAAAAAAAAAAAAGAGTTCAAAAAATAAAAATTTTTCGAATTTATGTTTAATTATAAAAGCTTAAAGCTCTCGTTTTAAACTTATGCAGACAATGAAAGCTATAAATTATTACATAAAAAAAAAAAAAAAATGTTTAGCGAAAAACTGACTAAAAAATAAATAAATAAATTTATAAAACGATTTCGAGCACACACAGCCAGCCAACCAGCCAGCCAGCCAATGATGCAAGGGGCCGAGCTCTTGATCCCAATTGTGAGACCACGTGGCAAACTATAAGCTTACAAATTTTAAAACTTTTCATCAAACAAAACTATACTAACTCTTCGACTTGATCATTTTAAAATTTCCTTTCTCTCGCTTATACTAAAATAAATAAATCCAACTTTCTTTCCCCCCCCTTCCCTCCCCCTCTCCGCGTAATTTCATCATTATTTTATTATTATTATTATTATTTTTTTTTTTCATCAAAACGAATGAAATTTTTCTTTTAAATAAAAAACCAAAACGCGAACGATGCTTTCCACGTGGCGTTAAAAAAAAAAAAAAATAAAAAAATAAATGTACGATAATTTAATACGCTGATAAGAGCGAACGTGTATTGTGCGGAAAATATGTCTAGGACAAATGCAAAATATCGACTAATAAATAATACCCTTAAAAAAATTTTTTCTTTTTTTTTTTACCTTTTTGTAAAAGTAAAAATTAATAATAAATATCTACGAAAAGTATCATGTTTTGTAATTAATTCATCTATTTATAATCTTTTAGAAAATGAAATCGAGCGAACAATTTTCGAATAGAAACACTTATTTTAATTGAATTTAAAGTTTCTGTTAAATGTAAAACCTCCCTCCCTCCCCCCTCCCCTCCCCCCAGCTTTATAATTATAGTGCTGTATTTATAAGAAATATAATACAGACACACACACACACTTCTTCAGATCCTATTATTATTATTAATAATTTTTTTTTTAAATTTTATACCGTATACACGTGCATATTATACCACGTAAATATTAATACCTTTAGAAAAAATTGAACAAAAAAAAATAAATAAATAAATAAATAAATAAATAATGTTCTTACCTTCACAAAATAATGTGACATCCGCCAAGCTTTCTGATTTGAACAAATTTCCAAAAGCCGTGGCCAAGTTACTGCCGAAACTATTCCACTTTAGGCAGAACTGCTGCTGTGGGTCCATTCCTAGTATAAAGGAGAGGGAATGTACTCCCTATAAATACAAAAAATTACAAAAACGTGTGAGTGAGGAAAATTTCAAAAAAAAAAAAAAATCTGATGATTAACGGTAAATATAACCAATAAAAAAATCTCCAAAATGGTTTTTGTTTCAATTAGATTAAAGTATCTATATTATTATTATTATTAATTTTTTAATAAATAACTACAAGTAACCATTCAGAAATTAAGAAAATAATCACAATAACTTTTTATACTACTTTATACCGAAAACTACTACTTAATAACAAAAGATTTGAGATTTCTTTTGTTTACACAAAAAGTTTAATTTTAAAATTCCGAATTTGGAAAGACCAAAAAAAAAAAAAAAAAAAAATTATTTTTAAATTTAACTATAACATAAATAACTTAAGTATAAATATATTCAAATTAAATAATCAAGTTTTTTTTATTGGTTATATTAAAAAGACATAATTAATAACAGACAAAAAAATAATTATATTAATTGTGCATCAATAATAATATTTTTTATAACGTTTCTTTGTTTTAGAAAATAAATATTTTTTGTCCATGTTTGATAGTCGCAAAAATTTTTTTTCTATTCACAATTAAATTTAAAAATTTGTAAAATCAAAGAAACTTTATAAAAAATAAAAATATTCGAAGGTATATTATGCAGCAGCCCCCATGTCAATTTTTTTTTTTTTTTTTTTTAAATTGAAGAAAAACTATGAATTTTTTTTTTTTTTTTTTTTTTTCAAATTTTAAAAACCGAATAGAATTCTCGCCAACTAGGTCAAAAAAATGACCAGTTCGAAGCCAAACAGTTTAGGCTCGTTCTTTTCAAACATTTAAAAAAAAAAAAATGAAAAATGAAAAATGAAAAATGAAAAAGAATAAATTTTAAATTAAGTAAAAGAAAAAATTATCATGTATATAATGCCCTAATAATAGAAAAATGATTTTTTTTTTTTTTTCATCATTTCAGTTAAAAATAATATTCTTTAATATTATTTAATTTGACAATCATTTGAAAACTTTGTTTAAATATTTTTAAATATAATATTAAAAGATGAATATTTTACATATTGTCCACTTTGCTGTTTTTTTTTTTTTTTTTTTTTTTTTTTTTATTACATTTCTGTGAGAATTTTGGCATAAAGTGAAAAAATTAAATGTGAATATAAAATATATTTTGATGATAATAAAAAATTATTAAAAATAAACGAGTTTTTCAAAAGTATATTTCACGTTTTTTTAAAACATTTAAATATGTTTAATGAAAATTAAAGAAAATTGGGATTTAAATACTATAAGCTTGGGAACTTGCATGTTAATAAATATGAATGAGAACAAAAACCCAATATTATTAAGGGATAATTCAATAGTAATAAAAAAAAAAAAAAAAAAAATTGGCAAATAATTTAATATCAAATGGCGTTCAAATAATATTTTTTATGATTGTTGTACCTAAAATAATTAATTTATAAAATGAGATAAAGTACTACAACAAAAAGTACAAAAAAAAATGCATGGAATACTTTTTTGGCCTTTTCAACCCACAATTCATATAAATTATAATTTATATTAAAAAGAATATCATCCCATATATATATATATATTGTTTTATCGTTTATAAGCACAAAAAAAAATTTAAAATAAAACTAATTCATAGATCTCAAAACCTAGAATGCTTCAATGTTGTACAAAACATTTTTTATAATGCAAAATTAATGTATTGAATTTCTTTTTAAGTAAAATAAGTAGAAATCAAAGAAGAATCGTTATTTAAAAATTTAACATATATTATTGTTTTTCAGTCGATGCAGGAATTATTTTTTAATTATACATAAATAAATTCAACTACTGCACACAATTTTTAAGTACTTTATTTTTTTAACATTGGATTTTGCAAAAATAATTAAACTTAAAACTTAAGAGGTAGTTTTCGAATTGCTACAAAGCCCTAAACTTTTCTATTTCAACTCTTAATCTGTTTTATAATCGAGATTCATCATGTTCGATATTATTACTATAAAGAAATTAAAAGTAGTAAAATCGATTGTGATATTTAATAAATATTGTATTTAAAAAAACTGTTTCAATGCTAAGAACCAGAAAAATATGAATAGCAAACAATTTATTAATATAATAGCCCATATTTTGAAATTTAAAATCGACACTTTCAAAACCTGCTTGCATAACTTTTATATTTACTTAAATTTAAAAAAAAAATATCATTTCATGATTTGACTTTGATTAATAAAAAAAACTATCAATAATTGAAATAAAAATGCAAAAAAAATTATAAATCAACAAAAAACCTTTTAACTGTAATAGCGAAAACTACAATAGCACAACTATTATTTTAACCAACATTTTCACAATAAAAATCTACATTTTAAAAATTAAAATTAAAAAAGTGATGGTGCTATGTGTATTTTGATGTAAGACAATTAAACAAGTAAATTTTTTAATATTAAATATAGAGAGGTATTGAAGTTTTTTTTTTTTTTCATGTAAACAGCTGAGGGGAAAAGAGAATCTGCAACTCCCCCCACCCCAAAATGAAAAACGCGCGCATGTCAAGGCCCTATCATAACCTTCAAATGCACAATTAACAAGTTGCACAAAACTATTAACAATCACACACCAGGTTATATTTTTACCAAAAAAATTTACTCTCTTGAGCGACAATCTGATAATGACATAATCCCCCCTTCCCTCATCAATTGAAAATCGATAAAAGTAAATGACTAATTAAAAAGCGCAGTTACTGTATATAGTGTGTACGCACACGCACTTCAAGGTGATAGGCCTATGCCAAAATCATTCGCATGCAACCATCTTGACAGTGTTCCATGCATTTAATATGTAGCAATGATATTCAATGCATTTATAAAAACGTAGTTACTTTATCATTAACAAAAAAAAAATGAAAATTTTATTGTATACAATTAAAATATAACTTTTATTGTACCGAAATTAATAAATTTTGTTAAATTATTTACCTGAGATGGATCCTTTCGCTTTTTATATAAATAACTTTACTTCTCC
>NW_002987817.1:224702-257761 GCF_000006295.1 Pediculus humanus corporis
AATACATTACTCCTAGAGTGAGAATGACTGCTTACTCTTCAGCCTATAACCTACCCACTAAGAAAATGACAGTTGTTTCTGGTCCAGCAGGTAATTAAAAATAAATAAAGCTTATCTATAGTTTTTAAAAAAAAATTTGCTTAATTTGGTTTATATATATACCTATAATATCATCATTATCAATTATTAAAAATTTGCATATTAATATTTTTAACAATTTGCTTCAATTTTTTTTTTATTTTAGTCAGTTCTCTTCGATGCACTTATAATTTTTGCATTTTCTCAAATTTTTACAAAATACCTAAAATAAAACTTTTAAAAAAAAAAAATTGTACATACATAATTAAACTACTTAAAGTATGCCCTGCTTTTTTTTCCAATAATTTATTAATAATAATATTTTTTTAGAATGCATACATTTTTTAAAAATTTTATTTCAAATTTTATATAAAGAGTGTTATGTTTCAGCAAATTTCAGTGTAAGATTCAATCATACTGATGTTAAAACACCTGATTTTACTGAGTACAGAAAAGAAAGGCGTAAAAGTCTTGATGCTAGAAGTAGGGATGCTGAAGATGAAGATAAGTTTAACACTGCTGCTATTTGTGCTGTTGGAGGAGCAGCTGTTGCTTATGCAGCTAAATCTCTAGCAGTTAGAGCAGCTGCTTTTATAAGCCCCTCTGCTGATGTTATGGCTTTATCTAAAATTGAAATTGATAGAAGTCAAATTCCAGAAGGGAAAAATGTTACTTTTAAATGGAGAGGCAAGCCATTGTTTGTCAGACATAGGTAATTAAATTTACAAGCTAATTTTCTGATTCATTATTTGCTTCAAAATATTTTTTAAATTCAATTAATTATAGAACTGCAGAAGAAATAGCGAAAGAAGAAGCAGTTGATGTATCTACTTTACGAGATCCAGAACCAGACAATGCAAGAGTTAAAGATAAAGAATGGTTAATTGTTGTTGGAATTTGCACTCATTTAGGATGTGTGCCCATTCCTAACCAGGGTAAGCATTCATCTTTTTTTTAATTTCACAACAAAGCATTCTTAATTATACATAAAGTTATGGTAAAAAATTACTATTAATATTATTATTAATATTTTTTATTAGAGCTTAAAGTAATAATTTATTTTTATATATTCAGGAGATTGGAATGGTTATTATTGCCCTTGTCACGGGTCCCATTATGATGCTTCAGGTAGAATAAGGAAAGGCCCGGCTCCAACTAATTTAGAAGTGCCACCTTATGAATTTATCGAAGACAAAATAATTGTAGGATAATTATTTTATAAATATTATTAAAATAATTATTTAATTGTATCAAGATTATTTGTAGCTAATTGCAGCAGATTTATTTGCCACTAAACAGTTAATTTTTTTTCCCCAATAAAATATAATATGAAAATGTAAAAAGGAATAAAACTTATTTTAAAAATATATTTCTATGCATATCTTTTTAACATTACACAAATTAGTCCATGCATTGTATATAATGTAATAAATGTATTTAAATTGCAATTTAAGATTTTTTAAATTGAAATAATAATTGGTCGCTCTTTCCTGATAATTTTCTGTGTACATTCACGAATATCTCTGTAACTTGATTACTTTTAAACTCTTTTTTTGATTAAATAAATTTTTCTTAAATCTCAGTTAAATTGATAATTTATGAATTTTTTTGTTTTATTATTTATTTTGAATACTTATTTAAAAATTACTTTTTTAACCAATATAAATGGTCAATGCAGAACTACATGTGGTATTTGCAATATTTAAATTCTGGCAAGAACAAGACTTGGGGATAAATGTATATTTAAAAATTGACACACATTTACAAAAGATATAGCAGTTTCATCGGAAATAAATAATTTAAAAGTATTTTATCGTTTTTAAAACTTTAAATTACGAAAATTAAAATAATTGTTATGTACTTATGTACGTAATTAATTGTTTTTAGTAAATAAATAAACGAATAAATAAGATATATTTCGCTTGTTTTTTATATATTTTTTTTATATCTCTCAATTATTTCCTTTAAGAAAATTAGTTACTTTATTATAAAAAACATATTAATATCATGTTAATTGAAGTTCAATTCAAGGTTCACATGCAATTAAGTTGTGAAAAGAAAAAAAAAATGAATTCCATAGAGATAGTAAACATTGCGTTATAGTGTTCAACTAACCAATAATTGAATATTAAAAACTTACCATAATATTTTAGGATCGAGCATTACGTTTTCTTTAAATTTTCAAAAATGGGAGAAGCTATCAGACAGACCATAGCGTCAATGTTACGAGGCATTGAAAGGTATAAATGAATTATGAGTTTTGTCACCCCTGAAAAAAAAGGTTAGGTTTTATTAGGCGAATTATTTTATTTATTTATTTTTTATAGATACAATCCAGAAAACTTACCTACTTTAGAAAATTATGTTGAAAGGCAAGCCGTTGAGAATTCATATGACTTAGAGGCTAATCTAGCAGTTTTAAAATTATATCAATTTAATCCTCATTTATATAAAGTTGATATAACGTGTCTAATTTTGCTTAAGGCTTTGACAAATTTACCTCACACAGATTTTGTTTTGTGTAAATGTTTGCTTACTAAAGCACAGGTAAAATAAAAAATTTTGTTTTTTTTTCAAGTATTGATGAATAATTCAAAGCATAATTAAAATGATTACTAAGTATTTGGTACTTATATTAATTATACATACCTGTTCTTTCAGTGTCAAGAAGTTCCAATTATCCACATCATATTTTTGGCAGATATACTTGAAAGATGCGATTTTCAAACTTTTTGGAATAAAGTTTTAAGCATGTCAGATCTCTGCAACAGGATAACTGGTTTTCATGATTCTATAAGAAAATTTGTATGTCATGTAGTTGGTATAACTTATCAAACAGTTGATAAAAATACATTGCAATTACTGCTGGGAGGTGTCTATCGTAAGTAAACTTACCTAAAATTCCTTGATGACTTTTAAGTTTATTTTTTTTTCAAATTTTAATGTTGTTTTTTAGCTGAAGAACTCAAAATGTGGATAAATAAATATCACTGGAAAGATCAGGGATCCTCTGTGTTTATTGCTAATCAAGATGAGAATATTAAAACTAAAAATATCACAGAAAAAATTGATTTTGAAAGTGTTGCAGGAATAATGGCTACTTGTAAATGAACTTTATGAAAAGTTTACAGATAATAAAATTGATATTTTATAATCATATTTAATTTTACAATTTTTTAAATTTATTTTACCTTTTGAAAGACTGAACTTTGGTAACTAATCATCTATAATGTGCTGCAAGAAATAGTGAATTTATTTATTTTAAAAATTAAAATATATTAAATTTGGTGTCTATAAAAATAATTAAAGACAATTTTTGTAATTGACAACAAAATTAAAATTTTTAATATACTTACAAAAAAATAGACATTATTATTACACTGTCATCTCTGCTGTTAGAATTAGCTTTTTATTAATACATCCATTTTGACTTTTCGTACACAAAGCTTTGAAGAACCGAGTGAAATAGTGTGAAATGCTTAATGTAATAAATATAGAATCTTATAATTCATATTTCTTGCTTATTAAAGGAACACAGTGAATTTAAAATACTTTACAAATATATTAGGTCAAAAATATATAGGTAAACAATTTGTGTGCAATAATTTTTTTACAGGTATGATAAATTTTTTTACTTTTTATTATGTTATTAGTTGCAACTTTTAATAATTTAAGTGCATATTAGCACAAATCTAATTCAAATTTTTTTAATATTTTATGCTACGGTACATTCTATTTATTAAGTACTTAATACTTTAGTTTTTGCCACATTTTTTTTTATTTCTAAACAATTTTCGAGTAGGCAAAGTAAAAAAAAAAAAAAAAAAAAAAAATATTAATAAATATAAATTTTTTATAATTATTTTTTTTCATCTTTAAATTCCTGCTAAAATTTAGGTAGTTTTTGATTAGGAGGGCTAGTAAAGGAATCGAAAGATTTTTTTGCCGCCGAAGATAATTCATCCATTGATTTTTTTGCAGAATTTGTAAAATCATCGATTGACTTTTTTGTTTGATGAATTATCTCATCTGTGCTTTTTACAGCAGAGTTTTTTAGTTCTTGAACTTCGGCTTCTATTTTCGATATGACCCATTCAATTGCTTGTCGTCCTTTTCCCGCATTTAATGATATCCTATTTGTCATAACATCTTCGACATAATTAGTTAGAGGCATTCCTTGAACTGTAACTACAGCTTCCTGCTTTAATAACGTTTTTTCAGGATCTGATGGATGAGGTATATACCTCACAGTTTCATCAACTGCTATATAATTACATAAGCTAAGCTGGAAAAAAAAAAATGTCGAAACAATTTTTTATTTTGATTCACTACGGGAAAAAATACATATCATTGAAATTAAACATTGCAAATATGATTTAGTTTTTTGAATGTGATTTATGGTTTGATTAAAAAGCTGTTAATTATTTTTTGTTAAAAATATACAATTTAGAATTCATGATTCATTTAACTACTCATTTCATCCAGTTTAGGTTTTAGTTTTAGATTTAGTTATAGTAACAAATATGGTCTGAAAAATTTTGTCTATTCTATAGCATTAATTATAAAAAGAATAATAATTTCCCAAAGAATTAAAATTTTTTTTTTTTGCCATTCGATTACTTTTAATTAATTTTTAAAATAAAAAAAACTTACATTTCTTGTCTTCAAAATCATTTCTTTGTTTTTAGGATCTACCTGGGAAAGCTCACTAGCATAGCAGACATTTGTAGAGCCTACAAACTAAAATCAAAAGTTTCAATTTCATCATTATTCAATTTTCATGCATTTTTTCAATTATTAAGAATGTATTAAAATGAAAATTCAGTTTTAATAGGATTTCCATTTGAGAATAAAAATTTATATAAATATTAAAAGATTTATCAGTTATAAAAAAAATAAATAGATTTTTAATACTTACAGGTTGAGCCCAACTTGGAAAAAGCCATTTAGAAGAAACCAGCCTGTGAGTATGTAAAATTCCATCGACAACTTTTCTCTCTACTACATCTGTACCTATAACAGCTGTATTCATAGGATTTGGATATTTTCTCCATGCTGCTTGTGCAACTGTTTCCCAAGGATGGCTAAAAAAAAAAAAAAAAAAAATAAATGCTAGAAACAATTAACAAAAAAAACAAAACTCCCTAATTAAAAAATGTTCAAAATTAATTAATGAAAATCATTTTAAAAAGAAAGTTTTAAACAGTTTTAATAATGTAAACAAGTTATTTAAACATTAAGTAAATTTTGCAAATTTTTTTTATTTGATATTAATAAACAAAAAAGTAACAGGTTTAACCAGTTGAGGTTATCTATAATTTTTTTCATTAAAATAATGTACATGACAAATATACTTGAATAAAAACGTTTAGCCTTAAAATATTGATAATAATAATAAAGCATTTTTGAAGGGAAAAAAAAACCGAAAATTTAATTTAAAAATGATTTTTCAATACAATAACAAAATAATAATGAAATGAAAAAATTTTTGACTAAACACATTGAATTTAAATTGTTTTTAAATGAATAACAAATAAAAAAACTTACTTGAATGTGTACTCCGAAGTCCAAATTTTCATTATTTATAAATTTTAGTAAATTTTGAACTAGCTAATTGTCGTCAACATCGAAAAAAGAAGTATAAATTGACAGTTACTTCCTCTTCCTAAGAAGTCAAGTGACGTAAAGAATGTGATAAGGAATCGTAAAAAAAAAAAAAAAAAAAAATACACTGGTGTTTTAATTAAAGCAATAAAAAATATTCAAATTGATTTTAATGTCTAATTAGTATTTTTTTAAAAATATTTTTATTGCGATATTATTATTTGATATGGATCGTATTAAACAAATGAAAAAATTATTTTTAATTTAGTTTTCAATTACAAATGCAATAATAACATTGTTGAATACAAAATGTATTACGTTATATTAATGACGTCATCGTTACGCGGAAAAACATTTTTAATTCATGGCGGAATAAATTTCTTTCTGTACTGAAACGAAAATATATTTAAATTGTTTTTAACTTATTAACAACGGTTATTTAATAATCAATAAAATTTTGATAAAATTAATTAAATCAAATCGACATTTAAATAATAAATTTATACGTAATATTTTCAATTAAAAAATAAATGAAATATAAAAAAAAAAAAAAAGGTTACAAAATAAAAACTTTATTTTATCAAATAAAAATATAAACAAAAAAGAAAAATCAATGTAATAAATATAAATATATATATATATATAATCTATTAAAATTTATACCAAAAAATAAAGTATATTTTTAAAACCAGTCAGTCAGTCTTTTATCCGCCATTTTCTTTTCATCTCAAAAAAAAAAACAAAAAATTATAACAAAATATCAATAATAATAATAATTTAATATTACAAATAAAACTATAGATTTATAATAAAAATAAAAAAAAATGCAATGATGATTTATAAAAAAATATTTTTAGAAATAAATTTTCAATTTTAAAAAATTATTTTTTTTTAACTTTTTAACAAAATAAACAAATACTAATCCATTCATATATTTTTTCGCCTTACAAAACTAATGATTTTATCATTATTATTATTATTAAATCAGAAAATAATGCTGGGGGTATCGATGAGTATCTTTTTTACAAGGGGTCAATTTTAAATTCCTAAATTTTTTTTTGAGGAAAATTTAAGATAATTTTACCTTAATTTTAAATATTTTAATTAATTTTATACTAAAAATTATAAATGGAAATAATTTTTTTTTTTTTTTTTTTTTTCAATAAACAGAAATAAATAGATAATTTTTCTGTACTAAATAAATGGTTGAATATTTTATGGTATGCCCGTCACCACGACACTGAAATTAAAATCTATAGAAAGGCACGTAAATGGCACGGATATTTTAAACTTTGCCATATTGTCCAATCAAAGAGGCACCGAAACGACTAATAACATAATCATGATAATACATCATGATGCAAAGTGGTTGTCCGAGTATTAAACCCGCCCAAACGATACAATTTCCACAACGAGGTCCAAATCGATTTTCCATATATTTACTGAAATGGGACATCGGAATCTAAAAAAAAAAAAGAAAAAACAAAAATAACTACTAAAAATAGTAGCGATGACAATAAAATTTTTAAAAACGGTATACATACTTGCCACATCATTCCCAAAAATGCCCAATGTTTGAAAGTTTTCAAAGGTACGCTAACCAAATATTCGTGGAAAAAAGCACTTAGGAAAAAAACAGAAATGGCAGCGAAATTTTTACTGTAACCCAATTCGACGAGAGGTATGTACAAATGTCGGACAGCCCATTTGTGAACCGGCATGTTCCAAGTTCTCCAAAATGTATCTATATTATTTGCATTCCACCAATCCGAATAAAAATTACGATCCGCAAAATGAAGCAATTCTCCGAGTAAATTTAAAAAAGAATGAAAAAACAAATAAAACCAAATAAGCCAAACTAAATGATTGGGAATCTGAAACATTGAAAAAAAATTTTTTTTTTTTTTTTCTGTTTATAAATAATTACGAGAGAATGTAATCAAAAAAAAAAAAAAAATTAAAATTATATATATACCGCAAGCTTTAACAATCTTTCCGTTCCTTTGGCAAGATCCATATTCTGAAAAAAAAATTTTCATTTCATTTCTCAGTTTCTTTAAAAATAAAAAAATGTTTATACGTGTGTATTATTCTTACTGAAAAAGGTATAAGTGAATTTTTAACAGAAGGTATGATCCATTGTTGAAATAAGGCACCGAGAACGTGAAATCCTACTAAAACTTCCAAGGCCCTTTTTATAAGAAATCTTTTCCTTATTCTACACGTTCTAGGAAAATTTAATTCGTAGCACAATGTCGGTGCTAATATAAAATAAATTAAATCATTTAACGTAAGATTGTCGGGATATTTGACGAGTTTTTTTTCAATTTCTTCATCCGTAAAATGATTACCATTAGCTTCAGAATCTGAGAATTATGAATGAGTAATTATTGTTAATTATCGTTCCATTATCAGAGTATTGAAAAAAAAAAAAAAAAAAAACAAAAATTAAAAAAGAGAGAGAGTTTACCTAATCTAGTGCTAGACATACTCCTTTTTTTATTTTTGGTTAAAGAATCCGTTTTTAAACGACACCACATATTTACTTGAATGTAAGACCAAAGTTTTAAAAATAATATGGAGTAAGTGAAACAGACTGCAGACGCTCCAACTGGAAAAAAAAAAAAAAAAAAATTTTTCACGATAATAATTTAAATTCTCCCTATAGGATATCAAATAACCCAATTAGCTGGAAAAGTATAAAAAAAATTATTACAAGAATTATTTATGTGTTTAACAAATTGAAAATAAATAAATTCCAAAAACTAATAATTCAGTCTTGATGTGAATCAGGTAGGAAAATAATAAATTTTCCACTAGCAAAAAAAAAAAATACTTAAAGTCATAATCAGGTATGAAATTAAATTTTACATTATAATTTTTCGTTAACAAATTTTTTTGAGTATTTTAAAAGTTAAAATTTAATAATGTTGTGTTTAACATAAAGATGCAATTTTGAATAATATTACCTAATTTTAGAAATTTTTAACTGAAATTTGATATAAATTTTAACAATATAGTTTTTACACAAAAGCGATTCACTAAAAAAAAAGGAAGGCTTTATTATAAATAATTTTTAAATGGTAGTTTAAAATCTATTATTTTGTTAATGGTATTTAATTAAATATATTAAATATTAAAAATAATTATGTTAAATAATACTTTTTAAGTTATTACAACAAACTTACTTAAACTAAACCCATCTGCTCTGAGATGAATAACTGCCATAGGTAAAATGATAAGCAAAACAATATTAAGGATGTGAATGAAACTACCTAAACCATGACTGATAATATCCTTTAAAAAAAATATATATGTACATACATATTAAAATAAAATATTAAATAATATTACAAATAATATAATCGTTAATTTTAGCGACTATTAAAATTTATATATGGAATCTTATATTTACTTACTTTAGATAAACCCCTTTCTAATGTGTAGCATATCAATACTGGAACAACAGAATCTGAAAAGGGATAAAATAATTATCATGATAAAATTTAATTTTTATTATTTATAAGTTGATATTAGCAGAATAATAAAACTCATGATGATCAAAAAAACTTTGTAACTCACAAAGGAGAAGCATTATGGACAAATGTTCAGGGCCGCCTTCTTGACTTCCTGTAATTAAAATTAGCCATTGTGATGGATCAACTCTAACACCATATTTTATTATGTTTTCCAAAAATAATCGAGAACCCCCGACAGAAAGAAGCAAAAAGGCCCAGTTTATAAAACCCGTAAAGTTACTAAATCCAGACGACCAAGAAAATAACGAATCCCTCGGTTTGTGACATCTGAAACATAAGTTAGAGTGGTTTTATTAACCATATTTACCATAATTTTTACAAAGATAAAAACACTTACGGTCTATCAAGTTGTGCCCGCCTTAATTCAGCTTCAACCTTTTGTATATTCTCGGCTTGAGTGACACTCTTGCATCTCCTTAATCTTATTAAAATGTCATCTGTTTCGTTAGTCATTTGTTTGAATAAAAGCAACTGTTAACTTTTGATTATAAATTTTTTTAACGACACTATAGATTACTTTTATAAATAGTACATTTTTTATAGGTTATAATTGGTAAAGAAAGAATTTACCAGTTTTACTGATACATGTTAAAACAAGTTATTGATACATTTTTTTGTAATTTCACCATTTTGAATAGTCAGTCCGACAAACATTACAAAATGATAATTTGGATCAAAGTACAAACGAAAAAAAAAAAAGAAAGTGTTAAGCTGAGCCGGGGTTGTGATTAGTTTGGAATTTGGGATTATTATATTTCATATATATGTAGACAGTTAAATATCTGGATAAAAAGTATGAATTTTTTTTTAATAATTTTATTAATCCGTATTTATGGATTATTCTAGTCTTAATAAAATTATTTTTTGTAAATGTGTATTTTAAAAACCGTTATTTTTCGTTAGATAAAGATAGTAGACACAAATTCATCAAATTTCAATATTCATTCTTTTCATCTTATTCATTTAATTGAAAAAAAAAAAAAATTATGTATATTTATTTAAAAAAGTTAATTTTTTATAAAGCAAAATGAAATTAACAAAACGTTAAAATTGTAATTTATATCAAAAGTGAAAATCATTAGAAAAAAGCAAAATCATTAAATTTTTTCAATAAAACATTTGACGCAATTACATAAAAGTAAAATAATTATGAATCAAAAAATAATTTTAATAAATTTTAATTTAAGCATAAAAAATTTAAAATGTTGTATTTAATTTGTAACTTACTCTGATCAAAAACAATAAATACAATTTTTTTTCTGAATAAGACTACATTTGTTGCAGGCATGGACCAGCAAAATTTATTGTATTACACTTTAATTTTTATTTGGCTCCTTCCATTTACATTCGGAAGAGAAACTCCTGCTTCTAATGTTTTGAATACTTGTCTTGATGGTAAATATCACAAAAAAGAGCCAGGATTTGAATCGGAATTATATTCACAATGTACTCCATGGAAATACAGAAGCTGTTGTTCAAATTCAACTTCTAAAAGCGTACACGAACCTTTGCATCATAATTTCAATTACAACCATTGTTCTTCTATTAAACCTCTTTCTGATGAATGCAGAAAACATTTTATTCAAGATTTATGTTTTTATGAATGTTCTCCTAATGTAGGTCCATGGCTAGTTCAGGTAATTTCTTTTGATTTTAAAAATTTTCAATACCAAATTGCATAAAGAATAAAATTTCTATATAAATAATTAAAATAAATTAAAAAGAGAACATAATAGCTCCTTACCTAAAATTCTAAATTGATAACCTAAAAGGGCATAGGTCATTTAAAATTTTTTTAAAAATAGATATATTTCTTTGTATTTCACACAGTTTTTTATTTTTCGAGTTTTTAAGTATTTGATTAAAAATATTTTATCTTTAGCTAAAAACATATTTTATGTTTAATATTATTAAATTTAGGTTGACATGAAAATAAGAAAAGAGAGATTTTTTAATGTGCCTTTGTGTCAAAGCGATTGCTCCGATTGGTATAATGCATGCAAGAACGATTATACATGTAGCAGTAATTGGCTGAGAGGCTGGAAATGGACTCCTCAAGGAAATGAATGTCCTAACCAAGAAACTTGTGAAACATTTGAAAATGTTTTTCATAATTCAACAAATTTTTGCGAAAAGGTAATAACTTGTAGTCATATTTTCATATGAACATACAATCAATTTAAAATGTAATTTATACATTTGAAAATTTACTGCTTGAAAGTATTGTTAACAGAAAACATTTAATTACTTTAAAATAAATTTTAATTCAGTTCACTAATAATAATAAATAAATATCGATTAATTTTTATTAAATAGATATGGGATCATTCATGGAAAGTAGTTTTAGATGAGAAACCCTGTATGAAAATATGGTTTGATTCGAAAAATGGAAATCCAAATGATGCTGTTGCTAAATATTATTATGAAAATAATTCAGCTTCCTTAGTTTCATCATACTATAGTAATTTTAGTTTTATGTTAATTATTTTGTTTATAAATTTTGCATGTTAAATATTTATGAAAAAATTTTCAGATAAAAGTAATTAATTTTTTTTTAGAATTATAGATTAAATTTTTTATTTTCAAATTGTTAATGATATGTTTATTATTTTCATTTTTAAAATTATAATTTCCCAGTAATTCCTATTACCCACTGATTATAGATGATTTATGCTTACTTGAATAACTATGTATAATAATGATTATTTAATTACAATTTAATAATTAAATAAATTTAAAAAATAAATCAATTTGAAATCAAACCATTCAGAATGCATATTTAAATAATTAACAGCAAACAAATTGAAGGAAGTGCTTTTTTGCTATTATTTATATCAACTATTTTTGTAGCAGAAAAGTTGTTTAAAAACAAATATAAAAAAATTTCAAAATTTTTTTAAATTTTTCATAAATTAATTATATAACTTTTCTTACAAAATTCAGTTTATAAATTTTTTTTATATTTAATTAATGTTATTGTATTATTAATTATTATTAAGTTATAGTAATTTTTGTAGGCAATTGATAATTTATTTTTCTGTAATTTTAATAAATTTTTCAAATAAATTATTGCAATTAAGTTAATAATAAGTTAATAATAAATTATACAATTAAAAGCTAATTATGTTAATTATATTATTAGTATATATAAAAAATAAAAAATAACTTTTAAAAAAATTTGTTTTCTATTATTTAAATTTATCTACTTGAAACAATAGCGACTTAAATGAGCAATGAAAAATTTTTTTACATTACCTTTATTAAATTTCCTGCTTTTCAAATAAATATAAAAAAAGTAAAATATACATCACGTACGTTTTGAATAAAATAAAAATTTGATAGATTTGAGAGGCAAAAGTTCGGTTAGTTCGGTTAAATTTTTTTAATTTGTTGTTGGCAACCCTGTTGAAACCGTAAGGAATTTATATAAAGCGTCTTACCTTTTTTTTTTCTTCATATTATTTAAACAAATTATGTTTATGTAAAATGGCTGGAAATTTCTGGCAAAGTTCTCATTAGTAAGTTCATCACTTGCTTTTTTTTCGTATTATAGCCGAATGAATTAAATAACTTTAAATTTTATTTATTTTAGTCAGCAGTGGATTTTAGACAAACAGGACTTGATTAGAGAAAGACATCATGATTTACAAATTCTAACTGAAGAAGAATATCAAAAAATTTTTATCTTTTTTTCAAACTGTAAGAAAAAAAAAATTTTATTAAAAATAATTTGATAGTTATTTTTTAAAAGGCATAACATTAATTAAATCATAACTTATTAATATGAATAATGTAAATCAAAAAATTTTTTAGTTATACAAGTTTTGGGTGAACAATTAAAGTTAAGACAACAAGTTATAGCTACTGCTACTGTTTACTTTAAAAGATTTTATGCTAGAAATTCTTTAAAATGTATTGATCCTTTACTATTAGCACCTACTTGTGTGTTTCTCGCATCCAAAGTGGAAGAATTTGGTGTCATTTCAAATACCAGGTTGATTACAATCTGTCAAAATGTCGGTATGTATCTTGAAGAATGAATTTTATTAATAATACTTTATCGTTTTCTGAAACAAAAAAAAGAAAAACTAATTAAATTTTGTTTTTTTTTAAGTTAAAAATAAATTCAGCTATGCATATGCTCAAGAATTTCCATACAGAACAAATCACATTCTTGAGTGTGAATTTTATTTGCTTGAAAATTTAGATTGTTGTTTGATATTGTATCAGCCATACCGTCCATTGTTATCTCTAATAGCAGATATTGGAAATGGTCATGAAGATCAAATGATGGCCTTAGCTTGGAGAGTTGTCAATGATAGTTTGAGAACTGATGTATGTTTATTATATCCTCCTTATCAAATTGCATTAGGATGTCTTCAGATAGCATGTGTCATTTTGCAAAAGGATTTAAAAACTTGGTTTGCCGAATTAAATGTAGACATGGAAAAAATTCAAGAGATAGCTAGACATTTAATAAATTTATTCGAACTGTGGAAATCTTATGATGAAAAAAAAGAAATTCCTAATTTGTTAGCTAAAATGCCAAAGCCGAAAAATCAACCATCCAGGTAACTAGAGGATAACATGACCTAAATAATAATAATAATGGTCATATTTATCAATTTTCAAACTTGAATTTTCTATAAAAAAAAATTATTTTGCAGTAAAATAAATCTTTTACTGACTTTATTAACAATAAAAAAGTTTTTATATTATTGTTTGTAGAAAAAAAAAAATTTATGTTTCAAGTTGAAATATTTTTTTAAGAAATAAAGTTATTATAAATAAGATTATAAATTTTTATAATACATAAAATTTAATTTTTTTTGATTTTTTAATTTTTATTTGCTTATTATTATTTTATATAGTTTTTTTAAATATGAAAATTTAAAAATTTGTAAAATAATGAATTTTTAAATTTTGAATAAAAGTTCCTTTTTAAAGTATTTATAAGTAAAATATTTTCGAGTGTAATTATCTTACCACTTATAGTAAAATATAAGAAATTAAAATAAAAACAGTTTATCGATATTTTTATTTGCACCTGATTAATTTCCATTATTCCACTTTACCTTATTTAATTTTATAGAAAGTTTCATAAACACTTTCAGATATAAAGAGTATTGAAGTTTTTATAGTTAACAAAACTTGCTAGCTTATTTTATAACAAATACTGCGTAAATAAAATAAAAATAATATCAAAAAAAATAATAAGAAAACTAAACTTAACCAAACTCTTATTTTATTTACTTGGTTATTCCAAATTTTAAGTGTTAATATTAAAATTATTTCCCACATTTTTAAAAAATTTGTAAATCACTAAATGATTTTTTGTACTTATTACTCGTACCATTTAATTCTAATAAAAAAAGTTTTATTTAAAAACTTACTTACTTATGTATTCGTTTAAAATGTTGAAAAAGTTACAAAAAAATTTATTTTTTATATTTTATTTCATAAAAATCTATATAATTAAAACAATTTTTACTCGGTTTCTTCATCTTTTGCTTCTCTGTCTTTGTCTTTGTCTTTATTTTTCTTCTTCTTCTTCTTTTTCTCCTTTACTGCCTGTTTATGTAAAAATAAATAAAGATATTAATAATCAGTTTATAATTAATAATAGAATAAAATTAAAAAAATAAATACCTCTGAACTTGATTCATTTGCTTCCTGTTCTTCGGCTTCTTCATCATCCTTTTTTCTCTTTTTCTTCTTTTTCTTATCTTTTTTTGTTGACTCGGAAGTTATTTGCGATTGATCCACGCTTGTATCCATTTGACTGGAATCGCTTAACTTTCTCTGAAAATTGAAATTTTAAAATCATATTAAAATTATTCATTAAACATTATTATTTATAAATGTTTGATTTAGTACTCACCTTTTTAGTAGGTAGTGAAGGTTCTGATTCAGGTTCTTTTTTAACTGAAGTATTGTAATCAACATAAGATGTGAGCCAATCACTAGGGGTTTTTTCATTCGGTTTACCATATTTATCCAAAAGTCCTTGTTTTATCATATTTTTTTTCATGGATGCCTATAACATAAATTCTTTTCATTATTTATTCACTCATGGTTTTTGTAATAATAAATATTTGTATGAAAAACAGTACCTTAGGCCCCAGACCCCACCTTCTTGGGTAAAGGTCTCTTTCCATAATAACTCTTTTGATTTTAGCCACTACCCCATGATCGCAGCTAGCAATAGTTGCTGTGGTCATCAAAGCATTGGCTGCAATTATTTTTAAAATTTTTTCATTCAAAAAATATAATTTTTTCTGATAAAAAAATTTTGTTTTATAACTTTATTGTATTACCTATGCAAATAGCTTCCCCCTTTGTGGTTACAATAACTATTTCTTCTCCAAGTTCAATCCCGTCTTCATATCTTAGTACACCTGGCAGTGTTATTTTGGCACCATAACATATAGCACTCACAGAACTGTCTTTCATTATAATTCTTTTATGTTGAACAAGTAAACCTTCCAATGGTTTTATTACCCTTCTCAAATAAGATTCATCTTTATAATTGTCATAAACCCATTGAGCATCCAATACATCATGCATAGTTACCAAACCATCACTTTCACTTTGAATACCTGTTTAATTGAAGTTTTAAGAATAAATTTAATTAATTGATAAGAAGTAGTTAAAAACATTTGAAATACATTCACAGTTTTTTCAATAATAATATTAAATTGACCAAAAAAAAAAAAAAATTAGAAATTTTCAATGAATTTGTGTAAAGATTAAAACTAAACGTAATAATTTATGAAGAGTGGAAAATTACCTGAGCGATTTCTTCTTAATTCTATCATTTGACCACCAACCCCTAATAGAAGTCCTAAATGAACACACATTGTTCTTACATAGGTACCTGCTTCACATTTAACCCAAAAAATCCCCTGATTTTTTTCCATATCATACTCTATTAATTTACTATCATAGATATTTCTAACCCTTAACTGTCTTTTAACAGCAGAAATTAATGGCGGTCTTTGAAATAAAGGTCCTCTTAACTTTTCAAGAGCTCTTCTAACTGAGTCAACGCTATCAACTGAAGAATGTAATTTAAAAATGCATACATATTCTTTTCCCGCTGTTTGCTGAGATTTGGCTAATCTTGTAGCCCTTTCAATGCAAACAATCAAGCATCCTAAAAACAATGAATATAAATTATACTTCCATAAATACATACCATTTAAAAAAAAATTTAATAAAAAACTAACCTGTTGTTTTAGGATCAAGGGTTCCTGAATGACCAGTTTTTTCAACCTTCAAAATCCTTTTGATCCATGCCACAATTTCATGGGAACTGGGATTAGCTGGCTTATCTAAATTGATATAACCGCCACTTATATAATCTTTTAGTTCCCTTTTTAAAGGCGAACACCCAAACGGTAATGGAGTGAAATGGTTAGAGCGGACATTTAACTTATCAAAATTTTTCAACAACAAAGGCCAGTCTGAAGTTTCAAGTTTAACAACTGCTTGAGAAGGTTCTACAGCAAAATCACCCTTCTGTTGTAACTCGCCCACAAAATATTTTTCTTTTTTGATTTTAACTTTTTTAGCTGAACCTAAAAATGTAACATAATAAATTTTTGTGCCGGCTAAGACAATAAGGAAATTAAATTTATGGTGACAAAGAAAAAAGTAAATGAAAAGTTTATTAAAACTATAATTTATAATAAAATAATAATTTCTATTGTAGAAAATATAACAAAACAAACCTTCAGAACTCATATTTCGGCAGGTCCACGTGCACAAGTCTTAATACGAGCGTTAATTTTTAGTATAGACGCTTACCATTCGTTTAAAAGAAAATTTTATCATAGAGTAAATAAATGTGTAGGATATCTGAAAATTAAAAAAAAATTCTATTTATTTTATTTAAAATAGTACAATAATAATTTTTTGTAAATAAAATATTATAATTAATTTTAATTTTTAAATTAAAATTAACATTGAGCAGTCTGGAGTAAAATTAGGGTTTTGATGAATTATTTTAAAACGGGTTTAATTTTTTTTTAATTCCAAGCGATTCTGATTACGTCTAATCAGAAATATAAACAAATGAAAGTTTTAATAATTTTTATCAATTAATTTTTTTATGAATTGTGTTTAAAATATTTTTAACTTTTTAAACTTTCAATATGAACGAAGAATTTGAAGAGAATAAATTATCGTTTTTGCTTTTCGGTAGCTGTAATTATTTACCCGAATCTTATACCGTATTACGTAGCTATTTAAGGTAAGTTTTTGTACGAGCATCACAATGTTTTAATTTCATTATTATTATTGATTGACAATACTTAAAACATTTTTAAAACTTTAAATTTTAAATTTGAGTAATTATTTTACAGGGTTCATTCTTCAAATTTAGCTTCGGAATATAATCTTAAACTACCCAAATGTTTTACCAATAAAAATTTTTGCTGTCCTTTTTGTTTTACTTCATGGAAAGCAAATGTTTACTCATTTAAGTTACTACCCTCAACTGGTAAAAATTTTAAAACAAGTCATACATCTGAAAAAGTAACAAAAAATAAATTGGTAAGTCACAAGGATAAAACTACCACAATAATTACAATTGTAAAAAAAAGAAATAAATTTAAATTTCAAAGTAGTCGAATTCCACCCTTTACAATTTCTTTTATTTGAAATAAAATCTATAAAAATTTAATAATTTATATTTTTATTGTTTTAGGCTATAAAATGTAAACTATGTAAAAGGATAACATTATTTTCATTAATCAAACCTCAATGTAGTAGTAAAAATGATGATTTGGCAACAATTAGTGAAACTATTAAAAAAAAGAAGAAAAAAAAGAAAAACTGTTTTGCCAATTTAAATCCAAGTGCTTGTAAATCTGCTGCTTTACAATTAAAGAATACAACAGGAAAAGAATCAAGGTGAATATTCTAATACTTTTATTTAAAACAAATATATTTTTATTATTTAATTCATCACAGATTTGAGATTAATTTTATTTTTTTTATTTTTTTTAACAGCAGCCATAATTCACAAAACACAAAGTCGAATTGTAAATTAAAAACTCTAAATAAAAGAAAATCTAATTCAAAAAATAATAATAATAATAAAATAATAACAACTAAAGAAAGTCTAAACTCGAATAATAATTTTCATAATAATTCAAAGAAAAAATTAGTTAATAATAAAAGAAAAATGTCAATCCTTCAAAATGCTCTAAAGGAAAAAACAAAAATCGGTGAAAAAAGTAGTTTAAGTGATTTTTTGAATTTAATCAGCAAACGATAAATATTATAAATCAGTCAATTTTTTAAATTAAATCCTAATTATTTTTAAAATATTTTGAGTTTTTATTTTCTTCTTAATCTATTCTAATGGTATTTCCTCCTTGACTACCTAAAATTTTAAAATTTTAACAAATTAGAATTGATATCGTTAATAATGTTTGTTTCTTTACCATAATCGAATAATATTAAAATTTGGATTATCTATCGAGTTTTTGTTTTAATAGATTTATGGGTATTTATTTTAATGTAAACCTTGATAAGCATTTCTTTAAAAAAATTAATTAAATATTATTTTTTGAGAAAAAAAGAGTAATGCGTAATTTGTACGTTAACGATGAAGTAAAGGGTTTTAGGTTTTTTTATTTCCTAACCTTTGCGCATATGAGTTTATATTGATATTCCGTACAACGTTCCGGCCTGGGAGGGAATTCTCGGCCTCGTCTTTTTAATTCTTGTAAAACGTCAGCTATATCGAGGATGGATATCGGATCGATTTTGTTCTTCGATATTACCGAGACGAGATACTCGATGTAATGAGTTCTGGTAAAAACAAAAAACGATTACTACCTTTAGCAAGCTTTCCCTGTAAACATTATCTGGTATCCCATAATATTTTGGAGGCATGCCCTTATGTTCTCTCTTGACAACAGTTTCTAAATCATCTGAATTAAGAATACTTAATGTTTCCAATGAATTTCTTCTAATTAAAGTACATAAATATTCTACGTAGTGTTTTCTGTAATAGAAGTTATCATTGGAAAATGGTTTCCACTTATGAAAAGAACTTTTAATACCATACCTTACTATTATTACTATTTATTACCGAATGAAAAAATTACTGCTTTTATTTATTTGAAAAAAACTAAAAGACTATTTTATCAAAAAGAAATTTAAGTATATTAAAAGACCTGCACAATCCAGCATGTCCTTCTTCAACTGGCAAATGGCAAACAGTGTCTATTAATCCCTTTGGCATTTCTTTTTGTATTGGAATAGGACATCTGAGTTTATTTAATTCATTATTTTTATTGGGAGATTTTGTATTTTCCGGTGGATCTACCAAAAAATCAATTTTGTGTTCCTGTAAACAAAATATAATAGTTTACAATATATATATACACTAACATGTTTTGATTAACAAGAAAAAACTTGAATAAAAAGGGGGTAAATAATAAAAGAAGCAACCTTTAACAAATGTTGCAATTCCCCAGGTTCTTTGTCTCTTAGATAAAACAAACAATTCCGGGGATGATGTGCGTGAAGTCCTAATTTAGCACAATATTGACTCACATCACATTTTGTTCCCATTTTAAAAGGTTTTCCACAACCGCAACAAAATTCGTACCTGAAAGAAAATAAAGTTTTATACCCGAAAATGATTCAAAATGAAATAATAATTGTTTTTGGGTTAATCAAAATATCTTACTTGCATTGAGTGCAAGTAAAATGCATGCAGCCTCCTCTTGATAATGAATATTGAAATTTACAATTTGGACATTCTATACCATTTTCTTGTAAATGTTTAGCAACTCCTTCAGCTTGTCTTTCAGGATCGTTTGCATCTTTCCAATTTTTAAATTGTGCGCATGAAATACCTTCATGTTGTTTTTCCCACTAAAAAAAAAATTTGTTTAAAAACTCTATGTTTAATTTTTATAATATAGAAAAGAAATAAGTTTTTAAAAAGTTTTGAAACTTACTGGTAGTCTGCAAATGGCGCAAGAAACAGATTTACAATCCGGACATGTTAATTTTTTCTGACGAGGATTTGCAATAAAGCCGGACGAACACTATAACACGTAAGTTTTTTTAAATTCAAATTTCTTAAATTTACGATAAAAATCCATAATCTGATTTTGCTTTTAATATTAAAAATCTTACCTGAACACACCATTTAAAATTTGGATCTTTCATTAAAGTTCTATCTCTCAATTTTCTTTGAAAAAGTTCGTGAATATTAAAATCTAATATATTCTTAAGTAAAATATCAAGATTACTAAAATATTCTAAAATTACATCTTCTTCATTAAGTTCTGGTTCTTTACAAAATGGACAAATGGCATCAGATATATTTCTGTCTGTTATTATGAGAGTGAAATAATTTTTAGCACATTCTTTACAGCATCGGTGAGTGCATTTTAACATTGAAATCATCTTTAAAAAAAAAAGTTAGCATAGTTAATGTTTTTATTGCTGTCATTTTCCAAGATGATTATAATCAATCATTTCTTACTTGTTTCATTGGATATCTTCCCATGCATAATTCACATTCCTGTTGTAAATATGCTAAAGCAGAATCAACACTTCCACATTCTAAAGCTGCTTGTTCAGCATCCTCTTCTTCGAAACCAAAATTTAAAAGTTTAACAAGAATTTCTGCTTTTTCATATGATGGAACTATACCTTCTGCCAAATACCTTCTTGCCTGACGCTATAAATAAAGTTTTATTTAGTACATTTATTAATTTATTTGTATAATTAGTGTACCTGTAAGTGATACCAAAGACAAAGTAACAAACCACACTTTCTTTTACCTCAAAATTATAATCATCATCATCATCATCATCATTGTCTTCTACATTATTTTCATTTATTGAACCATCTATTTCAATTTCATTTATTTGATTATTATTTTCATAATTTTTATCTACTGCATCTCTTTCTTCTGTATCTTTTTGCTCTTCATCTAATTTATTGATTGATTCAGTTATGGAAATTTCTACATTATTATTATTATTATTTGCATTTGTGGCAACAGGTATAACTTCTTCTTCACCTTGATTTAAATTATTTACCAGGGTTTTTTCTACAGTTTTTTCACTAATACTTATAGTCTCTTCTTGTACCTGAACATTATCAGGTACATTTATATTTTCACTTTCAGTAATAATTTCATTATTTAATGATTCATTCAAAGTCTCATTGGAAATTGTTGTTGCTGTTGTTGTTGGAATAGTTTGAGAATCATTTACAATTTCATCATTTTGTGATAATTTATCATCATTTATTTTAGATTTTTTTTTAGATTTTTTTGTTTCTTTTACAATATTTTTTTTTACACCGTTTGAAGATTCAGTCGGTTCGGATTTATTCTCTTGAAAATTAGTCAAATTTTTATTTTCATTTTTTAAAAATCCGTTTATTCTTTCCGTTCCCTCTTGAAGAATTTTCAAAATGGTTTGAATTTTATTATTATTTTTTTCCAACTGATTTTCCTCATCGTTTTCTAATTGATTTTCTTTGTTTTCCTTTAACTCTTCCGTATTCGAAAAAGCAGGTGGTTCACTTGTGATATTTTCCATGTCTTTTAAATAATTTTCACCATAATCATAAGTTGAATTATTTGAATCACTACAATGGGATTCATAACAGCCATCTGAATAAAATTCTTCTGATGATTCTACCTCATCGGGTATTTTTTCATCATTTTTATTCTGAGATTTTAATGATGGTGAATCGATTGAATCAGATGAAATAGATTTAGATGTTGAAGAATGTCGGCTATCATTTTTAAATTCATCAATTTCAAATAGCTTATTAAAATTAATAGAAAATAAATCATTAACCGGTAAGGGTGAAGATGATTTTGGACTATTTTTTTTCTTTTTATTGTCTTCGAATGATATGTTACTAATTTCTTTAGTTAAATTTTCAATATCGGCTATGATTTGATTAGTCTCCGAAAAATTTTTAGTTAAAATTTTATCATCGGTTTGTTTTTTCAATGAATTGTTGTTCCTTTTGTCAGATTTGTTATTAATTAATACATTTTCAGATTGAATATTGAATTGATCAAATTCATTTATTTGATTTGTTTCCATTGGAAAATTATTATCTGTAAAGAAAGGGTTTTCTGAAGTTTAATTAATGACCTGGAAATTTCATGTTTCTATAATTCCTTACCGGGTTCATCATTATTTTTTTTTTGTGTAATTTTTTCTTTTTTATTAATTTTTTTTTCAATTTTATCCGGAGGATTGTTAACAAATTCGTTTGATATTTTTTTTAGTTCGGAATAAGCTATTTCTATGTCTCCGTGATTGGCTGTTAAAACGGTTAAAATATCTTCCCTCGTAAAATTACCTCTAGAAGCTAGTTCGTTGAACTGTAAAGAAAAAAAAAAAAAAAACTTTTTAAGATTTTCCAATAATAAAAACAATACAAAAACAGAGGAGGGTTTTAATTTTATTTAATAAATCCATAAATCACCTTTTTCTGTCGATTTTCCACACAATCATTAACTGCTGCCCAAATGACTCCTTTAGAAGCATGCAAAGATTTTCTCGCTTCCAATTGAGATACAGTTCCAACAGAATTTTCTTTACATTCACGACCATAATTTGTTGCCAATGTAACAACAGTATCTATAATGTTTTTGTAATTGTTTTTCAACCAAACGATCGGATTTTCATTTTCGCAATGTTCAAATGCTATTTCAAGATCTTCCGTTGTAAAATTATTTTTTTCTGCTTCCTGAAATAAAATCAATCAATAAGTTAAATATATGTTATTAATAATTTAATAATTAATTTATTAAATAAATTTTAAGATAGAATCTTACGCGTAATAAACGAACAAATTGCATTCCTTGATTTTTTAAAGTATCCCGTTGATTTCTCCCAATTTTTTCTTTGTGTCCTTTACTGTTTAAAAATTTTATTTTATCCAAAATTTCGGGATCTAAATTACTGTTGGAAAAATTTCTTTTTATTTTCTATAAATAAAATTGCAAAAAAAAAAATTAATAATATAAATTAGTCACTCGAATTTTTTTTTTTTTTTTTTTTAATGAAGGGAAAATTTACTTTTTCCGAATATTTGACATTTTCGAAATCTTCTGGAGTTATATCAGATTGATAAACATCTGATTCATCTCCTCTTATGTAAGAACTAAAAGACATTTCGCTTGGACTCACGTCTCTAAAATTATTTTTATTATAAATGGTGGGTATGTAATCCAATTCGGAATTAAATGGCAAACTCTAAAACAATTTAAAATTATTATTATTATTATTATTATTTTTTTTTTTTTTTTTTTAAATTCCAAATTTGCATTCGATAAATTCACTTATTTTTTACCTCCGAATCACTAACTAATGAATGCCTACTTTGGAATTTAGAAAGAATGGGAGATTTTCTCCATGAATCTGGTTTCATATATAAAGACATTGCCCTCCTCAATTTTCTACTTTTTACGTTATCAGGTGCCAATAAATCTCTGTGTTGAGAATTTTCTATAAATATTTTGTCTTTAATTCTTTCTTCCAAAAAATTTTGTGGTAAATCATAAGTCTGGAAAACAAAAATTCATTTAAAAATTTTTTGTTTTTGTAATACAATAAAATAAGAGATGAATGTCATTTTGTATTGTCTTCTGCTTTAAAAATTATTTGCAATTATGATAAATTAAACATATCTACCTGAGTGGCAGCACTTTGAGGAGGGGGAGAGGTTCCAGTTGAAGAAGTCATTTTTTTTATTGGTATTTTTTCCGTTTCAGTCGGTGGAGACGATCCAACAGCAACTGTTGTTGTCGTTTTTGTTGTTTGTGATTTATTATTATTATTATTATTATCATCTTCTTGTTTGGCCGAAATCGTTATAGCCTTTTCACAATTATTATTTAGTTTTTCAACTTTTTCATCATTTTTTGATGTTTTTTGTATAACTAAATCGCACTTAAATTTATTTTCTTTGTTATTTTTAGAGGGAGAAACACATCTTTTGCTATTGAATTCTTTTGATTGCTGATGTTTTGACGAAACTTTAGAATTTTTTATTATTTTTTGTTGTGGGGTTGTGTTATTAGTTTGAGGAGAGGTCGAAGACTTGGAGGATTTCGAGGACGACGAGGAATTAAACGACGATTTTTCGGATGAGGAATTATCAATAAAAGGATCATCTATAAAATCGTTTACGTCCCGTTCGGAAGAGTCGTTCGAATCACTTTGTTCTGATTGTCTATTATCTTTAGTATTTTTACTTGTCGAAGACTTCTTATCGTCTGCACTTCTCCCTATAAAATTTTAGTACTCGTTTTTAAAAGAAAATTTGTATCGGTTACAAAAAAATTTAAATAAAAACTATTCTATATATAAAAAAAAAAATCCATTCGTAAACAAAATGATAAGAATAAAATAGGATATAATAAAATGGTTATTTTATTCACGGATAAAACTTGATACCCGGCCAGAAAGATATCTTCCTCATCATACCTTTTTTATTTGATACAGTATTGGACGATATATTTAGAGGTTTATTGAACATTTCAACTAAGGCATCTTCTGATTCTTGAGTCACGTTAGATTTTGTTACATCAACTTCAGCCTCAACTTTTGAATTTTTTCTCGAGGATAATAATCCTTCTTTTTTATTTTCATTTTTTATTTTCTGAAAATTATTATTATTACTTTCACTCCCGCGATTAAAACGATTTCTTTTCGTTTTACCATTTTGGTTTTTTACAAAATTAACATTTTTTGTCGGCGTTTTACAACAAATAGCACAGACTCGCACTCCTGGTTTATTAACAAATGTGCAGTGTTCACATTCCCATTTATGATCGGGAATTTTCACGGATTCCGGTTGTTTATCTTTTAAACCACTCATTGGAGTAAAATCTTCATCATCATCGATTTCTCCATCGTCTCTTTGACTGAATGACATCATTTCTTCAGCCGAATCCGAAGATGAAATATCGTGACTGGGTAATTCCAGTCCTCTAGGTGGTAAAGTAGAAGATCTATGGGCTCTTCTATTTGCTTTAGACGATGCAAAAGATTTTCTAAATCATTTTTAAACAAACGATTATACTTATTTTAATTCCTGCAATTGTTTTTTTTAAATAAAAGGATAATAATAATAATAAACTGACCTTGATCTCGTACTTAACGCCGGAGATGGTGGTCTGCTAATTCTACCATTTATTGCCATAACATTAGGTACTCCAACGACATTTATTGGTTGGGGAAACGGCATTGGACCATGAGTGTGAGGTATTAATCCTGGATACTGATGCCACGGACCGTTCCATCCTTGTTCGAAAGGTTTCATCGGTGGTGCATGAAGAGCCATATTGCTTCCACGAATGTGTTCCCAATTGTCCATCCAAAATCCTTGATTACAGGTTGGACAATTCAAATGAGACATTGATTGAGCCTAAATGTAATTTTCTTGATGAGTACGAAAGGTAAAAACAAATGCTTTTATTTTGAGGGATTTTCGGGAAAATACCTGCATGGCTGGATTAAATGAAAATTGTTGCATCGGATTTATATTCAAATCAGTCACCGAAGCACTGGACATCATTCCTTTACCAAAATTTACGTTTGAATTAGCCGCAGGAAAAAAAGGATCCACATCACTTTTCCTTCTACCTAAAGTATCAGTCATCGAGGAACCATCAAATTTTGTTTTAGTTTTGGGTGAAAGATTTAATTCTGATCCGGCTACGCTTCCCATTCGATTTCGTGCACCTGTACTATCCGTTTCCCATCCTTGATTTTTCTTATATGGTGTTCTTATATCATTCGTTCCTTGAAATGAAAATTCTGGGAAAAAATTATTTGAGCTTTGATTGGGATCTTGCCATTTTGATGGAAATGGAGATTCTCGGTCTGCTAAAATATCAAACGTGATTTTTGTAAATGCTTTTTTTTTTTTTTTTTAAATTATTTAATTATTATCCGAGTACTTACTCTGATTTCGATTTTCATTCATCGGAATGTCCGGAAGAGGTCGAGTCAAAAGATTTCTTCTCATTAAATTAGGTTTTACATCTTCCATTAAATTTTTTCTTGAGAATGTCGTTAAACCCTGTTGAGAAATAATTATTGGCCAAGAAGCAAACATTTGTTTTTTGTTTTGTTAAATAAATAAATAAAGAAGAAAATAATTTAAGATGGTTTTAAATAATCAATAAGGATAAGAAAAAAATTAATAGGAATATTATTTTATAAACAAAAAAAAAAAAAAAAACATCTTAATAGTCCATAGTTAATTTTAGGAAATAGTCTTAAAAATTAGCAAAAAGAGAATTTAAGTAAGTTAATAAATATTTATTAAAAATAAAAAAATTTATTACATAATGATGCATTTGCGTACCTGATTACTTCTCGAGCCTGAACCAAGTGATGATGCACTTCCTGGACGTTTGTTTCTTCTCGGTGGAGGAACCGGAGCTGAAGTCGATTCACCTTTTGGAGGTAATGGCGGACGAAATCTATTAGATTCGATACCCTGAAGACAACACACACGTGTAAAAATAAATAATTATGTTTTATTTCGAATGCAAATTTTAAATTTATTTTACCTTTCTAACGTGAGATTGTCTTTTTGGATGACGATGGTACATATCGTCGCAAGACAAACAAAAAACTTGTGAAGAACATTTTTCGCATCTAACTGTAGGCTCAGAACTTCCACATAAATCACAATGTTTACCATCTTTTATTTTTCCCTCTCCTGTTTTAATTATAATAAATTTGTTTTTTAAATTTCTTTTTAACAGAAAAATAATTTCAAAACAACCTTCTAATTATCTCACCAATTTTTTTAGGTAGCTGACAAGGTATTGCTGTATTGGTATATTGTTGAACAGGAAATTCAATAACTTCATAATCTCCTTCCATGGGTGGTTCTGATGTCGGTATTGGAGGTGGTAAATTTTTTAATTTAGTTTTTTGAGCATTTTGCTAGGGAAAAAAAAAAAAAAAATCAACATTAATTCCTTAAAGTTTTTTTTTTTTTTCTATTTTACATGTTTTGATTAGAATTTAAAAAAATTTATTTTATACCATCCATTGTGGCATGACTCTTCCTGATTTTAGTTTTGTTTTTGGAGTCCAATTTTCATTATTCTGGAAAAAAAAAAAAAACCAATTATAATTTTATAAATATATATATTTTTATTTTAAGGTGTAATTATTTAAAATTAATTTTTGATCTACCCATAATGTCAACATTTTAGCAATAATAAAAAAAAGTTTAAAATTTTTAAAATCTGGATTTTAGCCAGAAAAAATTTAAAATAACCCAGAAATTCAGGCTTTTTTTTTTATTTAAGTCTGGTGAAGTAAAAATTTTTTTCTTTTTTTAAATTAATGTTTTCCTTTCGTTTGTTTTTTTTAAATATCTTTAATATAAAAAATTTAAAACATTAAATACAGCAAATTTTTCCGGGTTTTTTCCCTCAAAATAAATTTTTTATCTTTTGTCTTTTAGTATAAAATTTTACAATTTGAACAAAACATAAAACAACAGAATTTTTTTTTTTATAAAAATAAAAAATCATCAAATTCTATTTATATTTTATTAAGATATTATGTTTCACTATTAAAAATTCCCCCCTCCCCTCCCCTCCCCTTTATTACTTATTCTTTAATTTATGTTTGTAAAAACATTTTTGTTAAATTAAACATTTAGATAATTGTTATAAATAATTATAAGGTGATAATTTTAATTAAGCAAATAAATAAATAAAATTTTTTTTTAATTTGATGCATCTAAAAAAAACTTCAAGGATAATTCTTTTAATAAGAAAATTATATAAATATATATAAAATGACATTCGTTTTACGTCAGCAGGAAAAAAAATTTTGTGTTTAATATTAAATTGTATGTTTAAATAAACAAGGTTGAAAGTTGTTGCTGTTGCTGTAGTAAAAAGAAAATTTTTTTTTTTTTCCTCCTAAAAATAAATTTTAATTAAATCATCAATTATTTTATTTCTGACTTAAATATATGTTATTATAAATTTTATATAAAAATTCTTTCAATAAATAATTTAATTTTTTTTATAAAAATAAATTACAAAACTTTTTTTTAATGTTTGTACCAACAAGTGAAAAATTTATAAAAAAAAAAAAAAAAAAATTGATTAATATTGATTATTTTAATAAAAAATTATTTAATTTAGGGCAAAATATATAAATAGAATTATTTTTTATATATTATTGTTGTTGTTGTTGTTGTTGTAATCAATTTCCTGTTGTTTTATCTCCAAAATGTAGAACTAGGGCTTTGTTTTTATTTATAACTTTAAAGATTATTTTTTTAATGGAATTTTAACAAAAAAAACAAAACCCAAACATAAAGATTAAATAAATTAATATTAAAACAAAATAATAATAATAATAAATAGATTTAGTTAATAAAATTAAAAAAAAAAAAAAAAACCATAAAGTTAATTTTTTTTTTTAATTTAATCAAACTTTAGTACTCACTCCAAACATTTTCTTTTTTTTTTTTTTTTTTTTTTTTTGCTAAAAAATTTTTAAAAAAAGTTTTGTTTAAAATGGCAAACTACATAGCCTTTTGAATATTCACTTAAAAATAAAAATAAATAAAATATATTTAATCTGGGAGTAAATATAGAAAAAAAATTTTGATTCGAGACACAAGAAAAACTCAGCTGGTCTTAACTTCCTAGAGATTTTTTTACATTTGTTTCTAAATTGAGATGATCTGATGTTTTTATAAAAACGTTGAACGATGGCCAGAATTTTTTTTTTTTACACGCCCTAAAGTTCAAAAAAATTGAATGATGCAAATATTTTACTACAAAGTATCTGTAAAATTATTTAAAAAAAATTTTTTTTTTTAAAGTTTATTAAAATGATTGCATTATAATACAACAATAAATACACCGCCATGATTATTATTTTTACAATTAAATAACAATAATGGATGATTTTATTTTAAAAAAATCATGTTATCAATAAGGATTATTTAAAAAAAAAAAAAAAAAACAATTTTTAATGCAAATCATTTGTTTTTTTTTTTTTTTCAAGGTTAAATATTGATTAGAGTACCTTAAAACAACAGGTCGATTTAAAAAAAAAAATCAGTTATTGACGTAACATCGTCAGGTGAATTCGTTAACTCTTTTTAAAAAAAAAATTTTTTTGTTTTCCTACAGGAGAGAGAGAGAGTAACATATTTTTAAAAAAAATGCTTTTTTCCATGACGTCTAACACAATTTAAACAGTGTCTCCTCATCATAAAAGTACATAGAAAGATATTTTATTGAAATAACCTTCAACAAATTTTTTGTTTGTTTTTAAAATCTTCTTACCATTTTGTCTGATTGATTATTTAATTATTTTCAACAACAGTATGATAGGTATGTTTTTTTATGTTAATTTTCTTTTTTCCATTCCGGTATAAAATTTATAATTATTGTTTTAGAAGATTAGTTACAGGGGTTAAATCATTAAATCCATAATATGTTAGTATTTAAATGTTTCTAAAAAAAAATTATATCGTTTTATTACATTTATTTCAAGGACAACAGTAAAATTTTCATTGTATTCAATTTGTTTTAATTTGGATTATTTTTATAATTAAAAAAAAAAAAAAAAAAAATCAGGCTTTTGTTATTTTAATTTGTATTTCGCATTTAATTAAAACGTTTTTTTTTTTTTTTTGTGTGTGCGTTTGTGTGTAAGAAATTATCTTAACGGAAGTGGAAAAAAGCCTGGTTTTTTTTTTTTTTTTTTTTTATAAATAAATTATTTATGTTTATTTAAATAGAACCGAAAGGGAAAACTTACGATACCAGTTGCATGCCGATTGTTGAATTGTCAATTAAATATTATGAAAATGAACAAGAAACGGGAATTGATAAAAAAAAAAAAAATGAAATTAAAAATTTTATGATATCATACGTGTCAACACTTTTCAATAATCCAGACGATTTAACACTAGAACAAAAATACATGTTCGGTAAATATGTCGAAACCGAAACCGGACAAAAATGGTTTGCTAAAATAGTGAATTTTCAAAGAGCCAAAACGCAAAAAGTGTCAGAAACGACTTTTTACAGACTCGTTCAACATTTTGCTATAGTTCTTTTCGAATGCGCCAACAGTGAAAACTTTTCCCCAGCAAAAACTTTAATGAATATGTGTTTAACGTTTTATCACGAAGTTGAAATGGCGGGAAGTGAACCCTTTCAAGAATATTTGGCTACTTATCTTAAAAATCAACCGATATGGCAAAATTTAAGATTTTGGAGTGCTGCATTTTTCGATGCTTTACATTCTGTAAGAATTCAAAAACCTGTATTAACACAACAGGAACTCTTAAATGGTGATATTAATACTTTTCTGGATGAAGAAAAATACCAGGAAAACATTACTTTTGGTCAATTAGGGTAAATTAAAATTTAATTTTTTTTGAATAGAATGAAATAATAGATCAACATAAACTATCTAATCCGTTTAAAATTTTTTAAAATATATACTTTATATATATATTTTCATTGTACAGAAAAGTCACAATATTTTACAAACAAAAAAAAATCTCATTAACACAAAAGAATTAAATTAAAATTTTTCAATATGTTAAATGAATATAAAAAAAAAAAAAACATTTACCTACATTTTTTTTGCAAATATTTCTAATAATTTACTTCATTTTATTCTAGAACCTTCATTTGCACAATGCATGCATTAGGGGTAGATAAAAATTTTTGTACGGAGTTTTTAAAGAAACAATTAACCATTGGATCCTTGCCTAGAAGTAAGTTACAAAATAATTATTTGTATGATTATATTTATTACAATGTCGACTTAAGTTAATAATTTACTTTCAGATCAAGAAAAAATGCTGGAAGATCATTTGCATAGTTTATACGATTAAGCTATTAAAAAAAAAACATTATTAATTGCCTCAAATTAATAAAATTTTTATTTTTATACAATTTAAAAAAAAAAAAAAAAAAAATTGTTTGAATAGAATTTTATAAAGTACTTTCATTAAAATTCTCTCCATCGTTTATCGATAATAATTTAAATTAATAAAATGATTAAAAATTTTGTCGAAATTAATTTTTACTTTTAAAAAATTCCTTATGAAAAATATCTTCCTCTACTTAAATATCACAAAGAAACTTATTGATGATCATTCTAAATATTACACAAACTCTTCGTGAAATAACAAATGTAAAGTTTAAAATGATAATTTTTCATTAAAACTACTAATAGTTTACATTAAAATAATTTTTTTTTTCATTTTTTAAATTTTATAAAAGCTGGAGCCTCATAAATAATGACTTTAAGCATTTTAAGTAATAGTGTTTATAACAATACAGCAAATGAAATGGCCTAATAAAAATAAAATTTACTCTATATATATATTAAAAACTTGCAGATTACTTTCAAAAGATTAGTTTATTATTATAGGTTTTATGCTTGTGTCACCTGCCTGCAGATTATAATGTATTTAATTTATTTAAGCAAATTTATCCAGGCTCGACACAAACATTACTTAGTCATGTTTTTTTATTAATGGAATAATACATTTCCAATGGTTTATCTGCTTTCCAATATTTATCATTAACCTGTCTCAAAGTTTGATTTCCAGTTAATAAAATTAACTGACCTGGGCTTGGAGCAATATAAATACAAAAATTAACAAGTCCTAAGCTATCAGATAAATCAGAGTCCATATTGTCCAATGTTAGTCTCATGGCTAAATATTTGCTTAGATGATCAACTGTAACATAATTTAAAAAATCAATAAATTTTGTTTTTTGGTAATAATAACAAAAAAAAAAATGTAATTAATAACTTACTTGTTGCATGGTCAGGAGTTTTAATGTATCTAATAGAATCCTTCAAACGTCTCATTAAAGGATCTGCCAACATTTCAGTGGGATGAGGCATAAATACCAGTTCAATTTGATCAGCAGCCAATGATTCACTTGACCCTGCTGAATCAGGAGATCCTGGACTGTCATCAGATAAAGATGGTGGCCTGGTTCTTGATGAACTAGGAGCAGAGCAAGGTATGTTAAGAGTCGGTTGTCCTGAAGTTTGATTTTCAAGACCGAAAGAAGTTGAAGTTGGAGGTTGCACAGAATTGGTGGATAAATTCTGATTAGCTGCACTTGGTTGGCTGCTTAAACTATCTACAGAATCCGCATCTCCTATTTTGTTTTTCCTATTGGGTCTATTTTGTGACTGAAGTTTGATGCCTTCAGTAATGGAACTCACTAAAGCTGCTTGAGAGTGTGATTTATTAATTTTTGCCATGACACGTTCTTGATGAGCTTCATATTCATCTCTACTAGGGTATATTTTACTAATTAACAAATCAAAATTTGGATCAGGCCTTAAAGACCTTTTTGATACTAATTTTTTTCGGCATGTAGGACATTCCTTGTTTCCTGATCTCAAAGCTGTGATGATACAATCACTACAAAAACGATGTAAGCATTCTTTTGTTGTCATTGTCTTTTTTAACATATCTAAACATATTGGGCACATTAATTCACTGTGTAAAGACCGAGGAGACACAGCAATTTCTGTATGATCAGTAATTGCTTCTTGTGGAGTTCTTTGTAATTCGTACAAAGACAACTCCCAGGTTTTATTTAAACCTATTTGTTCTTGTGATGACAAAGACATTTTGTCTCCTAAATATTATAAAGTTTTTTAAAAAGTCCCGAAATACCGTTTTAAACAAAAATGTAAATATATTGGCATTATCTGTTTTTGTTACGATTTACCGATAGAAAATGGCGGTGGAAGCGCTTCTCAAATAGTCATAGAG